>NW_013666740.1:163960-166501 GCF_000517525.1 Limulus polyphemus
ACTACTGGTTTCTTCAAAGCTGACTTATTGGTAGTATTCTTCTTACACTGGCTTTTCATATGTCCTTGCTCTCCACAGTTCCAACAATCTTTCTGGGAAGCAGT
Organism: Limulus polyphemus; assembly: GCF_000517525.1. Taxonomy (NCBI): domain Eukaryota; kingdom Metazoa; phylum Arthropoda; class Merostomata; order Xiphosura; family Limulidae; genus Limulus; species Limulus polyphemus. The sequence goes on from NW_013666740.1 coordinate 164,065, forward strand.
CTTTCCTACCGTGGCATCTTCCCTGTGTTGAAGTTGCCAGCATTGAGCTCTTTTGTGCCAAGGTTTGTTACAGTGCCAACAAAGTCCCTCAAACTTCTCTGAAAGCTGCCCTTTTCTGGCCTTGAATCCTGATGACTGTTTCAACCCTTGTACCTCTGTGCTGGACTTAACGTAGGATTCAAATTCAAGAGCTCTGGCTATTACATCCTTCATTGTAGAAGGGTGTGCTTGCTTTATTTGTATCTTCAGTTGTGGATTGTCCAAGGCGTCTACAAACTGATCTCTCAGCAACATCTTGAGGACATTGGGTGACGCAGTTGGGTAGGCCTTGTGTGCCATTTTTTCCAAGTCCTGTGGCAGCTCTTGCAGGCTCTCACGTTTAGCATGGACTCTCGTCCTAAACCTAACCATGTAGACTTTAGACTGATTTTGAGTTCCGTACCTGATTTCTAGAGCAACTACCAGTGCTCTATAGTTGTGTCTGTCGTCTGCTGACAACTGTCCCAGTATTTCCAGTGGTTATCCCTTCAAGCTAGTTGCCAGGTACACTGCTTTCTGCTCCTCTGTCCATCCATTCATTTCTGCCAGGAACTCAAATTGTGCTCTATATGCTTCCCATGATACCTTCCCATCGAATTCCTGTGGCTTCCTTCGTACTAGATCACCCCTATTGCTGACACTCATGTGTGGAGTGTGACTTCTGGCAGGACTGAAGATGTCTGCATTAGGGTATAGCTGCGGGGTCTGAAAGGTGCTTCCTGTTGTCTGGGGCTGATTGGGTCCACGTCTAATATATCCTCCCTGTGTAAAAGATAGTAAATCGTATTTTAATATACTTAATTCACATTGAAATTTACTAATCTTTTCCATTTGTACTTCATGCTGATGTTGTACTCTTTCTCCCCTTGTTCTTCTTGCCAATGTTGCTGAATTTCCTGTAGTTGTTGGAGACTTTCTTCCTGTTTCCTTTCTTGTTCCAGTTGCCACTGCTGTAGCCTCTCTTCTTGTTTCTTTTCTTTTCCTCCAATAACTGTTATAATCTATCTTCTTGTTTCTTTTCTTTTTCCTCCAACCACTGCTGTAGTCTCTCTTCTTGTTTATTTTATTTCTCCTCCAACCACTGCTGTAGTCTCTTTTCATGTTTATTTTCTCATTCTTCTTGTTTCTTTTTCTGTTCTTGTATTGCTGCCATCAAATCTGCTAGGTCGTAGTTTGATTTGCCACTTCTCCTTTCCTTTTTTTTTATTGTGTGTTCTTCGTCACACTCTCTGTTGTAATATCCAAAGCTTCAAAATACTACTGCCAAAGAAAATTTTTGGTATAGTTACGTATCTGTGTTTTTGATAATTTCCGGTAAAATTCTTTCCGAGATACTTCAGCAATAAAAGTCCTTTCTTGATTATACCAGTTTATTCTTTCTCGATACAAATTTTTAGTACTCAGTACTTTCACAATCAGTACGTTTCTCGTCACTTTAAACTTAATTACTTTTATAATACACGCTATAAATCACAGCGATTTGCAATCTCGAAAACACACACTAGCTCAAAACAATATCGTAAATTACCCGGAACTCTCTTCATTCAATCCTGCAGACTTTCTCTGCCAGGCTTATTTACTAAAAAAGAGAGCGTCTCGTAAAACTCGGTTTTCCCCGATAATTCATGATCATTCGAGAAATTCATCACGTGTTAACAGCGTCATGTGACTTCCGCTGTCGTAACAGTATTTTAAATTTATGAGAATCAGTTCTGTAGTTTAGTCGCTTCAGTAATGGGTAATGTTGGCTCTTGAGTTAAAATTGCTATGACTGGATATATCAAAAACCTCATTGGTTCTTTGCCATGCCAGGAATGCTAGAACAATTTCATCTGGCTGTAAGTCTTCTTTCAAAGTGCAGTCTTTTCTTTGTAAAACTCGAAAAGTCTGCTCTATTGTACTTAATACAGTACGTGCTAACCTTAGGCCAAAGTACACTTTGAATTCTTCTAAATGTTTTTTTTTTATTATTATTGGTTCGAAATTGGCAGTATGTTGGCTTAACGACTATATCTAATAATAAAATCAGATAAAAGACTATTTGAATTTGGCGAGCTTTTCATCATTATTGTATATTCTATTAAACTAATATAGCCAACATTATTCAAACTTTTAATATCAATTAACTGTATAGCAGACTAAGGCTGATTCAACGTTGGCACAGTGAAAGTATTCACCTTTTTAACGCTAACCTCACACAGGGGTGGCCAATCCCCAGCAGGGAGGGAACCAGAATTTTGAAACGTACGTCACTGAAGAGCCGGCCCGGCATGGCCAGGTGGTTAGGGCGTTCGACTCGCAATCTGCGGGTCGTGAGTTCGATTCCCCGTACACACCAAACATGCTCGCCCTTTCAGCCGTGGGGGGCGTTATAATGTGACGGTCAATCCCACTATTC
>NW_013666740.1:166883-183944 GCF_000517525.1 Limulus polyphemus
CCTCGTGTAGCTTTGCGCGAAATTCAAAAAACAAACAAACTGAAGAGCCACACATGTCTAACATCTCTTTTGTCACACGCCCCCCAGTGGCACAGCGGTATGTCTGCGGACTTACAATGCTAGAAATCGGGTTTCGATACCCGTGGTGGGCAGAGCACAGATAGCCCATTGTGTAGCTTTGTGCTTAATTACAAACAAACAAACTTTTTTCACAGAAAAAAAAAGTAAGTTTGACAAAGTCCAAAACGAAACTGAAGTTCCCAGTAGCGTCACCTCAGTGCATCAGGACAATACAAATGCTTTTATTTTATAAAATAATATAACATTGTTGCTTTTACCAAAATGCTCTTATTTTATATCTAATGGAACATCAATTAAACCTTTAACTACATGTTTTCATACATTTTCTTATACTCCTTAATTCAAAACGTTTTACTTTAAATTACAGACAGAGTGAAATATGCTTTTTTAAGGAGCTGCATATCAGCTTTTGAAGCGCCGCGGGTTGGCCACCCTTTACCTAACATGACCCTTTTGGTTGGGTATTGTATGGTGTTTTAAGCACTTATGGAATGGATTCATTTGATAAACTGAAATAAAATATAACCCAGTATTTTGTGCGTGTGTATTAAATTTCACACAAAAATATTCGAGTGTTACTCTTTTCAGACAGAATAAATGAATTTGACTCTCCCTCTTATAACGCACACACAGCCTCAGCGTGCGGGGAATATTTTTGGTACTGTATGAATTCGAACATGGCTCGTCAGCTTCAAAATACAGAACTCTTCTACGAAATCAACTTGCTCCTGCTATAGATATCAAATCATTATGATCTTAAACTCGTATATTATTTTTCACTATAGATGACCTATGACCACCAGTTAATTTAGCATAACAAAACTTACACATTCATTCATTATCAGCCTGTAGCAGTATAAATTCATTAATTTCAAAACTGGTATATGTATGCCCGATGACAAAGGCGTTGCAATCGCGCGAAACAGCGATTCCTACAATAAACTGTAAATCAGAGGTGTTGATTAATTGCATTTTAGATAATATTCTAGAAGAGATAGGAGATTAAGATTAAAGACTTTATTATTTCGCACGTTTCAAGCTTCAATAATAAGAAAGAGGAAAGAGAGAGGTTTTCATGAAACGCTTTATATTCAAAAATCTACACCTCTTTAATGTAATTGCTTATCTAATATTAATTAGTAATCTGCTTTTTTAACCATGCATTCTTTAATTTCTTGAACCAAAGGTTTTAGATCATTTAGCTAACAGTTAAAAAAGTGGATGCTTACGTTTAGCCAACGATCAATCAACACACTGACCCAACTAAATTAAGGGCCGATGAAGAAATTGCTTGGACAACATCGGTGTGCTCTGTGTGTTGTCACTGTCAGTTATACAATAGTCATTTGCACGATGATAAGTCGACGTTTGGACAAAGTTGTTTAATGAATGCCAACAATGTCCCAACAAACCAATAATTAGCCAACGCTGGTTTAGTATTAGTTCATATTCACAAATTTCCATACTTTAATTGTAGCAAAACGAAATGCAGACTGGAAAGAAGAGTGATTAGCATCTCCGTTTTTTAAAATTTGTCTATCTGTAACTATTATAATTGTTTAAAAAAGAGAATTATAATTGAGGCGGCGTAAACATACTTTCGCCTCATCCTCCCCCAACGTTTGCAATGGGTGGGGGAATTAGTGCTCGTGCCGCCGCTTTGTTTGTTTGCTAGCATAAAGCTAAAAAGTGTGCTGTGACCACGAAAGGTATCGAAACCCGATTTTTAGCGTGATAAGTCCACAGAAACGCTCCTCTGAACCACTGGGGGCCCGTCAATTTGATTTTACGATTTAGTTAACTTTTCGATTTATAGATTCTGCATTTCTGTAGTTTTCTATCGTCATACATTTATTTTAATTTATCTCTCTTTCTTTTTATGTGTGTGTATATGTATGTGTAATAGAGGGAGTTCCAAGCTTCTATCCAATTTATTCATAAGTTTTTATGAATGTTTCTCATGCGTTACACGTAAGCATTTGTTGAAAAAATACAGAATATTCCTCACATCTCTGTAATATTGCTAAGCTTGATTTTATCATTACATTGTTATTGAGTTGCTTTTAGTATGTAATTCAAGCTCTAGTTATTGTACACTTTCCAAGGTTGTAGTTATTTATTTATTTGTATAACGACTATTACAATCGTGACCATACTCACTCTCCAATTTAACTGAACAACTAAATTAGTATGTTGGCGGGAAAACTTACCCAACAAGAAGGAAGGTGTGATAAACGCGTCGTGCATTGATACACTCAAGAAAAGAGCTTAATCACAACTTACGAAATTCTTTTATGCGATTTAAGAAGTAGGGATAAGATACAAAACGTGATATTTTTATAAAATAAAAACATAAAATTAAAAATAATATTTTGGTTTATTTTGACAATTAAAATCTATTGTACATGTTGGGTAATGTATCTTAATTTTTCGTATTATCTGTGAAAGAAATTGACCTCCTTTCGAGTTTTGTAAGCCCCGTAGCGTGAATTTCTCACGTTGATCCACACCGGCGTTCTTTCTTTGAAAGTGTAAAATTGTGATTGGGAAATTCAGTTCAGGTCTGGAAATTATTTGTGTATTATATTTTGAAGATTAAATAATATTAAATTTCTAATATTTACATATTATATTAACTAGATAATTTAAGCGTTGAAATTAACAAGCTCAATAGCAAAAGTTTACTAAAATACTCTAACAGTCTTAAGTGTTATACATAATGTAACAATGTCTAGTCTAGTTTTGGCGGGTATTGTATTTTATTATACAGTAGGCCTAATAGAGGTTTTACATTTATTAAATAATTTAGGCTTAACTTCACTGATAATAACGCCAGCAAGGTAACTTGTAATAATACTAAACCTAAAATAATTTGATATGTAAACTTCAGATATAATAGTAAAAGGTAATGAAACCGATTAGTATAAGTTGTAAAATTACTAAACCAAAGTTCTGTTTTTTTGAAGTTTCTATACACTAATGTTTTGTTTTAAGTTTCAATCAATTTTGGTCACAGTGCTGAGCTTGACTTAAGTTACATAATCATTGATAATGGAAGTTTTGATTTACTTCAGTCCTAAAATATTATATGTCGGTTCCAAAAAGTTTTCTTTTGTTCGTAATATTTTTCACTTCAAAGTTCAAACACTCGCAATAATTCAGACACCCCCAGGCTGGTAATGGTAAAATGTCGCTTTGAGTTTGAAGAATAAGTGACATTGTGACAATGACATGTATTTTGTGCATGCTCTAATCCTTTCGATTAAGTTTTAACTCAAATATTGAATTGTTGAGCTCACATAGTTATGATTACAGTACACCTTGGACATAGATTTATAATTATAGATGATGTAAGAGTGCTGAGATTTAGGAACACTTTTTTGAAATTTAAAGCAATTACTGAAATGAAATACTGGCTTGAAACAATTTTAAGTTGAATTTGAGTATAAATCTTACGATTCAAAACAGTTTTAATCTTTTTTCTTTAATTCTATAAATATGCTTCCCATATATGACAAAGCAAAATAAACTGTTTAGTAGTGAAATATTTGTTAATCGAAGTGGCTATTGACACTGATATGAAAGTGGCCATTAAACCAAAATAACACTAATGAAATAGATAACAGTAAATTAAATTACAGTGCAGGCTGATTTGCACATAGTTTGCAAGCTCTTACAATTCTGCTCATGAGATACTTTCTTTTTAAGTTGATCTAGACTATTTTTAAATTTCAGGAAAGAAATCAATACTGTCACAAATGTGTATATGTTGATATTCTTCTCTGCTACTGCTACTAGTATCAGTTGGCTCATGATAATTAATGCAGTCATTTTGTGACAAATCACGTGAAATATTTGGGTTAGTCAGGCAAGCTAAATTAAACTGTTGATGTTGGTGCAAATAGCATTTCCGTAGCAGTGACTGTCACCAGTTGGTTGAAATAGTAAGTCACTGAATTTTATTGCCAGCCTAAAATAACAATTCTCATTAACTCTTTTACTTCAAGTGGGTGGATTTTTCCCAGTTTGTATCCCCCAAAGTAACCATAAAGCAGTTATACTGTAACTTTTTAAAATGTTCATGTATCTTCATGAAAATTAGCAAATTATCAATAAACATTACAAGGCTTTCCTACATAAAATATCAGATTTTGAAATTAAGTTTTATGATTTTGAAATTAATGATTTGCTTGTGCATTTTTTCTTTTTGAATGTTGACTATCGAACATGCAAAGTAATTTTGATTTTAAGATTAAAAATACTTTTATGCATGAGAAAATTGTCAAATGTCACATGCGAAATCTCTGTAACCTTCAGATATTTATGAAATGTTTTTTTAGTGTTATATTCACTATTGTATCACTGTATGGGTTTGGTCGATTTGATTGACCCTGTAACCACCATAAAAAGTTGGAAATAGATATAAATTACAATTTTTTCGTACTTGAATGATCACAAATTATAACATGAAACCACATGTCTGGTCTAAATGTCTGAAATCTCATAGCATTATACATATATATATATCATTTTTATTTTATTTGCCTTTCAGCAGTGTCTGACTAATATTACAGAAGTTGCAATGACTTGATGCATGTATCAAATTTTATAAAACATGCTTTTACAATACATTATATGCATGTATATATATATTATTACTATTTACAAAGAAGTTCTTAAACTTATTTTTCTTTAAAACATAGAACAGTCAATAAAGAAGTACAGAAAACAATAATCTCTTCTACTTATGAACTTTGTACTCGTTTGCTACTTACCGTGATTTGATAAGCCTTTTCAACTTTTGCATGTGGAGGATGTAAAACAAAATGATGTTTTTAAAGTTTTATATATATGCATTTTGAAAAACAAAAAAATCACAAATTACATATACCAATACCACAGAATTCCACTTTAATTTCTTTGATCATAAGTCCAAAGTCTTCTGATTCAATCTTGTAAACCTAAAATAAACAGAAATAATTCTTAGCCTTAGTTATCATTATTTTTATTTGTGTGTTTTGTAGCTTGTGATTTTCTGTTGCATAGTCATTGTAATTCTTTTCAGTGTGCATGTGTTAACTTTTTCTGAAGTGTTATTAGTTGCTGCTGCTTTTTTTGTTTTTGTAAACATGGTTTCAATTGACCAGTCTGCTTTACACCAAAGTTTAAAAAAAAGGATGTTTTTTTATTATTATTATTTAGAGAGTAAAGGTTGTTGTTTTTTTTAACTTTATTGCCAAAATGTCTTAAATCCTGCCAATATGCACTACAAATTCTGAAAAACAAATCTCTAAAGTCTAAAGCATACATACATACAGATAGTGTCTGAAAAAATCCATGGCACAATAATTTACTGTGGCAACAGGTAATTGACGTTTACATTGTATTCGTTTAGTAATGATCAGTTACTGGCAGAGGCCATAATCATATTGCTGTAGACTCAGTTGTGTAACTTCAGAAAAACTGAAAAAAAAAAGCTTTATGGTAATTAATAGATCAATAAAATAAAAACAATAACATGTTATATTTCTTTTTGACAGAGGTTTAGACCCCTCTTAACATTGAATAATACAGTTATTAATTATTGCAAAATGGAAGGAATGTAAATCCATGCCTAATTATACAACATTAAATAATCAGTTATTATTCATTTCTTAAAAAAAGTAGATGGAAGGGATGGGGAGGAGGTTTGGACTTTTTGGACTTCTACTCTAAATCTGTGCCTGCTTATACAACATTGAGTAACATAGTTATTCATTTGTGAAAAAATGTATGTATCCTTCCACTGGATCCATGCCCACATGTACAACATTAAAGAATACAGTTATTAATTTCTACCAATAATGAGTGGGGGACCTGGACTCCATAGCCCCTTCATCAAATCTGTGCTGCTCATACGTAATCAAATAAGAAGGTTACCAGTTATAAATTAGAAGTAAAGCACAACGTAAAAATTAGTAAATTTATACTACTTAATACTTAAATAGTGAGACAAAGGATGGTGGGTATTATCAGTCATTTGTCTTCCCTCTAATCAGCAGTTGAAGTTAGTGACAGTGGCAGATAACCTTAATAGTTTTGCAAGAACAAAGACAGGAAGAAACCAGTAAATAATTGAAAACCCTAATTCTGATTAGTTTATTATTTTGGGGATAATCTATTTAACCATAATTTTGATTATTTGTTTATTTTTGTGACATTAACCAGTTTATTGAACACTAGTTGATCTAATCACTACTCATAGGTAATCAGTTAAATCACCCAGCTCTATTTAGGACTGCCACAGCCTCCATCTAAGTACCACAGTTGCAGCAGCATACAGTGAAAAAAAAGAGTGATGCTTAAGTTAATGGAGATTGGCAACAAAGATGTATGTTTTAATAAATTAAATAACAATAAATGCCACATCATATGTTATTCAATGACTTCAACTCTTCCCTACATAATCAGACAAAATTATTTCCAAAAAATATTATAGTTTTTTCTTTAATAAACACAATCTCCAGACCAATATATATTTATCTGGTTGAGGCAGTAAATTCACAGTTGCACAACAGTCAATAAAGAATTAAGACGTATTTCTTTTTTATTAAAATATACTTAAACTTTGGTTAGTGTTACATAACTAAATTTGAACAAGTTAGTGGTTATCATACAATCATCTGTAAAAAAATAAACATCACAGCAATTAGAACGGAGGAGTTTCAGTGTAATTGACATAATAATACTCCATTAACTGAATAGACATTCTAGTTGTGGTCTAGTGATTATGATACATTTCACAGTATGTGAGTTGCTGAACTGAAACCTGTTAGAGAACTTGCTTACCCTTTTAGCCATGGGGAAATTATAATTGAAGATTAATCCCACTGTTTGTTAGTAAAGAGTAGTTCAAGAGTTGTAGATGATAACATTTGGTTGTCTTCTCTTTGTTTGGAATTTCAAAATTAGGGACAGTGATAGATAGCTTTAGCAGTTTTGTCCTAAACAAACCATCAAACTTTCTAGTTTATTTATTCATTCCGTAATGGTTTTCAAAATTTGTAAGATAGTTTTAGTTATCAAGTTTTCTTTTATAAAATTAATTGACATTATTCAAATGGTGGTTTGAATTTAATTTAGGCTAAGTTTTTGTTTGCTTAGTAAGTAAAATGAATTATTATTCATTTCTTGTGTTTGGTTACAAATCTGTGTAGTTATAGATACAACACTTAAAATTCCATCACTGATGTAAACATACTTATGAACATATAAAACAATATTGGATTTTCTGGAAAAGTGTACACAGTATTGTTACAACAGCCAACTGATAAAGGAATGAATCTTAAGATTTTTTCTAAACGTTTAATATTGCACAAGCTTAACGTATAGCTTTAGATATATCTCATATCCAGTATACCACTGTATATGTGTGTGGTGTTCAGGTGTTAGGCATTAAGCACTGTAAGGGATGCATTACTGTTTGCATTTGGCATGTTAACATAGATATTATGAAATCTGTTGATCAGTCTCAAATGAAAAATTTTTGTTGTGTAAAATAACAAAAAAATGTAGAATTAAACACAGACTTTTCTCTATGTTCAGATACTTTTATTTGTGAGCTTTTTCTGGTAATAGCGCCAAAAGCTTGTAAATAAAAGTATTTTAACATGGAGAAAAGTCTGTGTATAATTCTACTTACTAATTTACCTACATTATGAGTCTTAAACAACAATTTCAAAAAAAGTTGTTCAATTTTATTTATAATCTGAAAAGTTATTTTGGTACATTATATAAGAAAAACTGTGTTACGGTTGGAAATGCAGAGTTAGGAGGCATGTGTTTAAAAGGAATTTTTAAAGGTTAATATAACCATTGATCTTACACTTGTATAGTGACATACTTAGTATCTTTACAATGGAATTTTCCATGTGTGATTTTTATGGGTGGTAATGACAGTGTAGAAAGAACTATTGAGAGACTGATGAAATTTGAGTTAATGTACATTTGCAAAACATATTGCAAATAAGGCATGCAGTGTCTGAAAATATCCAATGTTTAACCACTATCTTGTATATGGTGTTTTGAATTAAATCAGTTAGAACAACCTAGGCATACTTTGTGTTTAATGCAAAAGCTCTTGAACACAACCTTATGATATAAAATTTAAATGATTGTTTGAAAGTTTTATTTTTTACAGTTACACTAATTTTTGTAAGCACATTAGACAGAATACTGTTCCACTTTTTTTACTTGAACAAACAACTATAAAAGCAGAAAAGTTTTCTGTTTTTTGATTTGAATACTTGTACCTAGGTGGTAAGTATGCCTGTCCAAAAAGTTTTTTTTTTACTGTAATAGAAAAACAATAAATGAGTTGGGAATAATTCTTTTTTGATTAGTATCTGAAAAAACTGGAGTAATCAAAAGTTACAGAAATGTGTCAATCAGTGTAAATTAACTGCCCTTTCCAGGCAAAGAAAATTTGATTATGACTGACAGAAAGTATTTGTTTCTTGAATGACCTTAAGTGTTTGTATGTATTTGGTACATGATTCAGCAAGTTTAACAGTAATGGCATAAATATAGCCATTTAAACTTTTTTTATAGCTAACAATTAATAGAAATAGAGAAGTCTTAATATTTAACAAATGATCTGTAGGTGAATGTAATTGTACCTCAATTCTGTGGTGGTTGTGTATGTAAATCTTAAACACAGTGTAACAAACTTTTTCATAATCTATTTGTATTTGTTATTCCTTCTTTATATTCTTTTATTCTCATCAAAACTGGTGTTTTAAAAAATTATTATAATTTTATAGGTTATTAAAAGTTTAAAAATGCCTATACTGCTTGATGAATTTTAAACTCGTCACATATTGTGTTTTTATTTACTTTGTGTTCTAAAAAAACTAAGTATTAAAGGTTTGATAGAAAGCTGTATTAATCAAAATTAGGGTAGTTGGATGAAGAGCACATTTAATGCTGTGAAAGCACTACTTATTGAAATAAGAATTAAATCTTGAGCTTTTGCTTTTTTATTTTATTATATGCACTTTCAGAGTAAGTTAATTCTTTTTTTTCTTTGTGTGTGTAGAATGGCAGAAGGAGACACAGCAACAACAAATGATCAAGACATGACAGAAGATAAAAAAGAAGAGGTTGAACCTATGGAACATTCAGGGGAAGGTACTGATGAAAATGAATACGAATTTAAAGGAGAACACACAGAAGACTATCAAAAACTTCTAGATTATGGACTGAATGAAGGGTTTCCAACAAATTAGATGAAATATTTATATCTGGTAAGTTTTCAGTTAGTACTAAATATATTATGTATTCTTTAAGCAGTTATAACAGTAGTAAAAAATCACACCTAGTGTCATTAATACTGGACATTTATTTAAACACTACAGATCTGTTTTTAAAAGGTGTATTACATCAGTGGTTTGAGATTTGATACTGTATTGGCATTTAATAAATGGATAAATGCTAGTATGAGCTGTATTTGTAGAAATCTTCAAAAGTGACAATTAGGATTGACATAATAAATTTTCTGACACAAAGTTTTCAGCTAATTTTTGTTTTGTGAGGGGGGATGGCAAATTTTCTTTCAAATCAGGAAAATGGTCAGAATGTACATACTGTTTTTGGTTTTTTGCCCACCATTCCCAGTGTCCATAAAAATGCATAAAGTAAATGTTAGATATAAGTTGTAATTTTGTGTACCATTTTAAGAACAGTCTATTTGACCACAAAAAGGTAATTTCTTCTTGGGTGCTAGCAGCAGTAGTGTACATCTCTCTTTTTCTCTCTCTCTCTCTCTCTCTTTTCTTTCTTTCTTTTTTTCTTTTTTTTTCACACACACACATACACAAATTAGACTTATTCATCCACTGGTAAGTGTTTTGATAAATGTTCTTCATATATGTCAGTGAAAAGAAAATATGCTTTTTTGTGAGTAGTGAAACCTGAGTCGACGTGGATTTTGACAGTCATTTTCCTCCACCTGCTTTTGCCATGTCTTCCTTTGCCCCTACTGTGGAATCAGTTAGGCTTAGTACATCTTTTTTTTTAGACATGATTTTTCAGGTATGTTCTGTTTTATCCATTTCCCCAATTTCATATAATACCCTTTCCTGGATATTAGTGTTCATACTGAGCATTTTGTTTCTTAGATGGTTGAGGGTACCAGTATGCTTTACCCTCCATGGGCTTTGGATCAGTTTGCCTTGGCCTACCTTCAAGCTGATTGTTTGTTTCTTGATTCTCAACAGTTAGAATAAATTTTGCCTGTGTGAGGGGTGGACCTTTATCATCCTGTTTTATCCCACCCCAATTTTCCCACATTTGTTGACTCTCCAAATGTACTTGACTATCATCCACCTCCTTTTAGAGGTGATACACAGAGATCCTGAGGGATTTTTTGGGGGATAGCCTCTCCCTGATTATCTCCATGTTTGCATGTTTCTCTTCTTCAGCTTTATCCTTACATGGTTTCTCTGTTGTTGACCTCTCCTTGGTAGGGACGGTATGCTTTTAGTAATATTGCTGAAACTTTGGTGTCCTGTGTGGAGCCAGTGCACCAACAAAGTACTCTTTCTTCTTTGGTAGATTATTTGTCTCATTGAAAGCCTAGACATGCCCCTATTACTGTATCCCATCCAGTTCCTGCCTAGCCCTTACCTGTTTCTACCTCCAAGGGTTCCTCATCTCATTATGTTATTTGACGTAGTTGAACATGACGTCAACAATACCAGTGACTACATGATACGTACCTTTTCAGTAGGGGCTTGCTTGACTGATTTTTGCCACAGATCTGGGTTATTCAGGTATTATTCGAGGGACTTGTCATCCACTTCCTTCCCCTCTGTTGTATCAGGTACCCATTTCCTTTCTATTGGCCTGGGATCCTACCACCAGTCAATGTCTGTCAGAGGTGGTACAAGATCTTCTCTCCCAACAGACCATTGAACTTCTCCAGGCTGTTCGTGGTACCCAAGAAAACTAAGAACTGGCACCTGGTGTTCGATTTGTTCCACCTCAATCCATTTTTGGTTCTTCCCCGATTTACCGTGGAGTATTTCTCACCCTCAGGCGGGCTTTTTCTCTGGGTTTGGGGACGACCAGGGTAGATGTCACAAATGCTTACCTGCATGTCCTGATATCTCACCAGTCGAGGTGTTATCATCAGTTTGTTCATCACATGTTAGTTTATCAATTTTACTCTTCCTTTTGGTCTTGCTTTGGCCCTGTATGTCTTGTGTTGAGTGGTCAAGGCTTTTGCCCAATTTTTGCATGCTCAGGGGTTGCATTTACATCATTATGTGGACAACTGGCTTTTGTTAGCTCATTCCAAACAGGAGTGTGCCCATCACACTCATCTACTGCTGCTAGAGGTAGCTCATGTGAGTTGGTTAATCAAATTGGAGAAGTCATTCCTTATACCTACCTAATATCTTGTCTGGCCCAACCTTCTCCTGTTCGACTTTGTCCGATGGAGCTTTTGGTTTTATCGCTTTTGGGTATGTGGTCTTCCATGGAAGCCCTTATCCCCTTGGGTTAAGCTCATATGAGGTCTCTTCAGTGGGCTCTGCATGACCAATGGATTCTTGTGTGGGATTCATAAGGGGCTCCTATTTACCTTCTCCTTCTATTGTAGGCTATCTGCATTGGTGATTGGACAAGGCTCTCACATCAGCGGGTGTTCTGGTTCCTTGTCCAGATTTGCATATCTTCACAGATGCTTCCCTTCAGGGCTGGGGGTTGGAAGTTTCAGGTCGATGGCCTTCGGTAGAAAGATCTTACCATATCAACATCCTAGAGCTTCTGGCTGTATGTATGCTTTGGACCATTTCCTTCATCTTGTCAGGAACTGTCTGGTCCTGATCCATTCTGACAATTCTACAGTGGTGGCTTATATCAATCACCAAGGTGGTACCCTTTTTCTCATACCTTTTGTGGTTGAACCTTGGCTTTCCTCTTTTGGGCCTACATGCTTGGTATTCATATCCTTGTGTGCCATGTTCTGGGTGAATTCAATCTTTCCCTTCCCAACAAAACTTACCTGACAGAGTGGTCTCTCAGTCCTCTTGTTTTCCATTGGCTATGTCTTCAGTGGGGTACTCCTCACCTGGATTCGTTTGCCACATCACTCAATTCCAAGTTACCGTTGTTTTGGTCTCTGGTTCCTCTTCCTCTGGCTGTCGATGCATTCAGTCAAGATTGAACCAACAAATACCTGTATTTTTATCCTCCCATCCATCTTCTTCACAGAGTGATTTCGATTATCCATGCTACTCCGTGTAAAGTCGTTCTGATTGCTCCTTAGCGGCCAACACAACCATGGTTTCCGCAGCTGCTGCAGCCTCAATCTGCTCCTCTGTTACCTCTTACTCCATTCCTTCTATGTCAACCCGAGTTGCTAATGTTTCATCCGGTCTTTCTTATCCTCCGTCTCCATGCCTGTTTTTAATCCAGTCCCTGGTAAGGAAATCTGGTTTGACCCAACGGGTTCCCTTTTTTTTTTTTAGCTTGTTCCATTTGCCATTCATCTAGAGATTTTTATCAGTGTAAGAGGAACATTTTCCGATGTTGGTCTTTGGGTTTGGGGTTTTCCCCCCAATCGAACCAATGTTCCTCATATTACGGATTTCTTCATTTGGCTGTTTGATAAGGACTCTTCTGTTTCCTCAGTTGCAGATTATCAAGCTGCTTTCTCACACACTTTTTATTTTTCTAGGTAGCATAAAGTTTTTACCTCTCTTACCCTTTCCATATTGTTGTGTTCCTTCTGGATTAGTTGTCCACCTCGGTGTGAAGATTGGGATATTAATGTGTTTCTTCAATGTCTCACTTTGCCTCTGTTTGTACCTCTCTCCTCATGCTCAATTTTTCATTTATCCCTTAAGACTTATTTCCCTCTCCTATTAACCTGTGGTTATCATTGGTCGGTATTTCACGTACTCTATATCATTCCACACATATTCTTCTTTATCTGGATTGATCTTTACTTCCCAAAACTTTGGTGGCTCAGGAGGATAAATCCTCCTCCTTGCCAATTGAACTACCTTCCATTTCCCACCTTTATCCTTGGTCAGATTTGGAGAGGCTACTATGTCCTGTTTGTGCTCTGCATTGTTATGTTGCCTGCACGGCTTCCTCCCATGGTGCCCGTTCCTGCCTATTCATTCCTTGGTAGACATCCTCTGTCGTGACCTTTCTCTTTCCACCCTAACCAGGTGGGTTCGACTTTTAATTTGATTAGCTTCTTCCTTGTCTTGTTCTTCCCGGAATTTGTTCTAGGTGTCTTCTCGTCAGATCAGGCACCTTTCCCTACCATCTCATCTCCACCGTACCCTGGAGGAAATTCTTCATATATGTTTATATCTCACTATCTGCATCGAATTGCTGTGTCTTCATCTTCAGGTTATCGTCTTCCACCTGTAGCCATTCTTCAGACTTCAATGAGACTGACTAGGTATGTTGTGTATTTTATATATATATATATACACATATATATATCTTTTTCAGGGCTTTTCCCTTTTTTTTTATTGTTGTCTGGGTCCCGCTCTTTAGCGAGTGGTGCCTGACAAGGTATGCTTCCAATAGTCAAATCTGCATATTTCTAATTTCCATAGCCACTAATTTCCAATGCTCACTGTTGAGATAAGGTGTTCTACAAGATTGGTTATATTTGCTTCATTAATATGCCTGTTCTGGACCTTACTAACCCATGGACTTCATGGGTAAAGCAGAAGATAGCTGCCCATCTCTGCCATGCCTTCAATTGAATAAATCAGGTATGGTCTGCTTTTCAAAATAAGGTTTTCATGGTCACCTGTTGCACAGTCTCTGGTGTTAATGTTCCTCCGGACTCCTCACTGCATTTTTCTCCCCTTCATTTTTTTCTTCCAGTGAGGTATGGGAGTCCTTACCACTGTCAGATTCCAAGCTGCTGGGGTGATAGACCATGGAGGAATCCTCCTGAATGGGATATTGATATGTGATACAAATAATGTTACAACCATTTAGTTGAGAATAGAGCGGTGATGTTCTGCTGGTGTAGATGACGAGATATCCTCCAATCTGATGCTATGTCTCTGTACAGGTTTATCCAAGGGGATGTTGTATCTTTGGAGTGAGCAGTCAAAATACAGCTCACCTCTTCAATTGGGATACCTCATCCTACTCCAAAAGAATGTTGGTTATTAGTGGCTGGATTTTGAATTCAAAGCTGAACCAATCAACATTAGTCCTCACATATGTCTTATAGATGTTTTTATGGGTCACGGTGGTTGGACATGTAGATTAATACGGGGGGAGGTTTTTATTAGATGGTTTTGAGTTTGTTAGTTTCTATTACCAAGACATCTTTTTTATGCTGATTGTCCAATTGTCAGATTCCCAGTTCAGTCAAACAATTTATCACATTGCTGTCGTATATTTCATATACAGAGCAATGGGTTCAAATTCCCTATGTTCTGCTGAACTTGAGGTGAAAATGGTATGATCCTCTTTCCACCCTTACATGGATGTCAGTTCCTGGTGGCTGGGTTTTGGATTGTTGTTGACTTGTTGGTGGTATGATACTTTTATGAATATTCCCATATGGAGGTCAGTTACAGGTGGCTGGATTTTGGTTTGTAGTTGACTTACTGACAATATTATCCTCATCCTACCCCTGAGTGGATGTCAGTTCTCAGCAGCTGGGTTTTGGATGCAGTTGACTTGCCATGTACAGTCCGTTGCACCCTAGCCATTCTACACCTAAGAGCACATCCTTTTAATTCCACCCACATTCCTATAATCTATTAAATTGAGTTTTGTTATATAGCGGTTTGGATGTACGCCTCTTTTTTTTCTGCCCATGTCTGTAACACCTAATTCCATACTGGGCGAAGTTAGTACCTGGTACAGATGTGGTGCGGTGACCCACATATGACCCTCTGCTGTGCAGATCTACTCTTTTAGGGTGTTCTTCTGGCAATTTTTAGGAATGCTTATTTGTTTTTCCCTCCCACTGCCTCTTCTAGCTATTTATGTGAGAGGAGGTAATGTACCATATAGGAAGTTATAATTTTCCTATACTGAAAATAGATTTCCAATTTATTGCATCCTTCAATTTTTTCACACTTTGGAGTCATAGTCTGTTTTGAGGCCCTAATGCATGTAAATATGTTTCGTAATAGATTCAGTAGTGTCTAATTATTGCATCAGCTGTTCTTGGCTATAAATAGAGGTTCTTACTGAGATCAGTTTAGAAGCCTATCTGCTACAATGTGTGTGTAATGCTGCCATGCCCAAGGGTTGTTAGTTAACTCCATGGAAAAAGCAGTCATTGTTTCTTTGAGCAAAGATGGACTTTTGAAAAGACATAATACTAGAAGAATTAAATTTAACCAGTCTACTATGGTTCACATAGTGCAGAAATAGTGAGATACTATGGGGATGCAGCTGTGGCCATGGTGTGGGATGCCTGCATTTTGTGAAAGGCACTGTTACTGCTGACAAGCACGAATTTTTCGGGTCCTGGTTAAAACTAACAACTCGGTATCACTTTGCTGGAGCTGGCCAGTCCACATTCCAGGATGACTCTGCTACATGCCACAGGACAAGAAAGGTTGATAATATTCATGCCTTCTATGCAGTAATAGAATAAAATAAAGAAGTTTCACTCCACATGTATTTAAAAGACATTTTAGATTTATTGCTACAGATGAAGGACTATTTTCGAAGAGGAGAGAATCAAGACATGCTGGCCAGGCAACAACCTTGGTCTTCACCCTATGGAAAACTACTGGAAGGTAATGGGCAATAAAGCTCAAGAGAAAAAAACCAAGAAGTACCTTGAAACAGCAGGAAGCCCTAATCCATGTGTGGCATCATGAACTCACTTCTGCTTACATTCAGTCCCTTCTGCACTCTATGCCACGGCAGTTATCAAGGCCAGAGGGGGGACAACCAAATAATAAAAAAGAAATAGACTCTTTGACCACTTTTTGTCAATTACTTTAGTGGTATTTTCTTTAAATATAGGTTTTCTGACTCAGAGAACATTTGCATGTTTGCAAAGTATTTGTTCATCATCTGCTGTAATACATTGGTCACGGTGTGTTAACTCTTCCTAACACGGGGTTGATCGATTTGACCAAGTCACGTGACCTTTTGTACTCGTTTAAAGTTGGTATAAATTTAATACTTATAACTATATATATTGGGTATATCTTCACGAAATTTGACAGTCTTTCACATACAAAAAGTGAAGTATTTCTAATAAAATAAAGTTTTACCCATGAATATATTGAGTATTTGTTTTCAATAGACCGTGTGAAAAGTAATTTTCATGTTAAAATTAAAAAATACTTTTTGTCTCAAAAATCTCAAATTTCCTTTGTATAGTCCCTAAAACCTCCTCAGTGCATTTTAAACGTTTTTTTTTCCACTAAATCCTTATAGTTTTTATGTTGTTTTCTCTACCCTGTCTCAAAATGAGATTGGTCAATTCGACTAACCTCGTAACCACCAATAAGATTGAAAGAAACCTAAATTACCCTTCTATCCTTTCTAGAATGACTTCAAATTGTAACCTGAAACTACATTCGTTTATCCTAAGTAGCTCTTAGTTTTTAACGTCATACATCTATTTATAATTAAATTTTATTGTTTTTTTGCCCTTTGAACAATGTCTAACTGCAATCTGCACCATTATAAATTGTAAATCACTCGGGAAACGCGCAGCTCACATTACACTATCGAATTACATCACCCACGAGCTGCTCACGTGCATGCTACATGAACAATTTTAATTATATTATTATTACTTGTTTTACTTATTTTAGTTACTTTTATAATAATAAATAGAGAATAAATATGAAAAACAAGAAATAAAGTACTTACCCAATCTTATTTTTTCTTGCCCTTGATTGTTGATGAGAGTTAACCCTGATTTTTTTTTAGTGATTATTGTAAAGCACTTAACAATTTTTATTTAATTAAATA
>NW_013666740.1:184221-189896 GCF_000517525.1 Limulus polyphemus
GTAGTTTAATAAAATTTTGAATGTAAGACACTAAAATTTTGTGTCATGTACAGTAAAGTGCACCCGGGCCGATGGGGTTAATAAAGATGCATATATATCAGGGCTAGATTTTAACGGTTATCCAAGATGACTCAAAACTTCTTTGGACGAACAATTTAAACCCCTGTGTTGTCTAATAGACAACAAATACCCTGGAAATAATGCTGTTTTAATCAATAAAATTTCTATCATGGACAAGCTGCATGTAAATTTAGTATGGAAGACAACTGAGTGTGTGAATGTCTGTGTGTGGTAACACAGTACAGTGTATACAGCTCAGTTAGTTACATTACCATACTTCTTTTTTTTTTTACAAGCTACACCTTTTACAATAAGTAAAAATTATTTTTAAAACAAGCATAATGTTTTGATCACCGGTGTGATCATTCTCTAGTACACAATTTTAATGGTAAAAAACGTTTAGTATTTGAATCAACATTTAACCAAAGTAAAAAATTGTAATATATATATATACTTAATCAGTAAGTAAACTTAAAACGAAACGTTGTGTTGTCTGATGTTTGTATGTATATAATGGGCGGGCAGGAATTCGCAACGAACAAATGCCAAAAAGACGAATATTTAGTGAGATTGATTTCTAGTATAAATTATTACGACAATAAAACTAACATGGTTATCTGAACTTCTTATCTTTAAACCTTCAGTAGGAACTAAAACGATCAAATTTACTCAGAATTATCATCATTGATTAACACAGTTGAAACACTGACAAGGATAGCTGTGCCTCTCTTCATGTCAATACAAAGTACGAGTATGAACAAGAATACATATCGGTGGTGTGTGTGTTCATATGCAGCGCTCCGACATTGTGTACGTATTACGATATAGCGGTATGTGTGAGAGTTCCGATGCAAGTCTAGTTTTACTACAAACTGTAATTTATGGGCAGGCCAAGATTGCTGTTCAGTTTAAAAGTTTACAGATTATTGACTGTTTATTCCTTTAAGATACTATATCACATTAGTATGGTTTGGGTTTATTTTTACTAATGTAATGAAACTTCCCGAAATATAAGGCATCAAAAATTAGTCGAATATAGATGCAAAATTCTTGTAATTGGGTCTTTGTACACCAATGTTGTTGTAACTAGGTCTTTTTTTTTCTTTTTTCTTTTTTGAGGTTTTTTAACAACCAGTACAGTCTCCTGGACAACCTCTGATACAGGTCAGGTTGCCCATTGGACAACCTGGAAATTTCCTTAAAATCAAGCCCTGTATATTTTTGACGATTGAAATATTAGTCAGTTTACACCACACAGTGTGCATGACTGTTTTACACTAGTTTTGATATTTACACAATGCACAATCTCGTAACAAATTACAGAAATCAAGGAAAGTGTGAGAAAAGTTGTTAATGCAATGATTTTTCCACCAATATATCTGTGACCCAAGACTTGACTTTTCAAAATGACTTCAGGTCAGGGGAAGTAAAAAAAAATTTTGCTACCAATATTCTTGGTCAAAATTATTTTATATCAATATGGTTTTCTAATTCATATCGTACGACACATGGGAGAACAAGGTTTCCATTTTACTTTGTCTGCTGGACAAGTAGTTTTTATTTGAATTTTTATTTATTTCGTTGTAATAAAAATGATATGACTGTATCATCCTGCTATATAACTAAAACCACATTACAGCAGCACCAGCAAGCATTAATCCATAAGATACCAAATATATTGTAGTGACAACAACTTGAGAGAAGCTCAGAAGTTTGATATTGTTTACTCTATTTTGTTTGCTGGTCAGGTGGATGTATGTTTGTATGTGACAGGTTGCAGAGAGTGTTTTGTTGAAGTTAATAAAAAGAATTAAAACAGTAATTTTTTATTACTAGTGTCATGAAGGATCATTGTTACAATATCTTTTGTTTGGTTAATTACCCTATAAGGTAATGCTGCATTAATATGAACAGTACAAAAGTTGACAAATACTGTATTGATAATGTAATGTCTACATTCATTCCAACACATCAAGTTACATAGTTTCTATAAGCAAAATCAGAGCAAACAATCTGAAGGAATGCTTTCTTGAATGAATTTAATCACTTCTGTGTTGAGTCTATCAAAACATACACAACCAGAAAGCTCATATGGCAAGTGTGTCATGGTATAATCAGAAGAATACAAAATCAGATAGTGCTGCTGTGGAGATGGTGAGTTTTTCCAGTTTATACAACTCAGTCTGGGGGCATTTTACAAACAATGAGATAAAAAAAAGAAGCTATTAACATTGTTGTTTAACAATTTGGAGGGGGGTGGGATAAAAAGTGAAGTTGGGACTTTGAAGGTGAAGTTTAAAGGCACCTTGCCTACTCATGTGACCCTTTGTACTATAGAAGGTAGTTTTTTGGCAAATATAAACCCATGATTTGGAATGGGTAGAAGAAATCCTTGGAGTTGTGCAAAAATATAATTTTGAGCATTTCTTTTTACTTTGGAATTTGTGCTAAATTAATGTTACAAATGACTAAATATAGATTCTCAAATATTTTTTCTATAAAAAATTGTGAGATTATCTCTAAATTATTATTATTATTATTTAAATTTTATATATGCAGGTGTGCATTCAACACTTGAAAGGTGCTCCCCAGTTTGGAAAAGATTAATGTGGAAAATTTAGTTTACTTGTTCAAGTGACAATACATTTTATAAAAATATTTTCATGCTGATAATTTTAGAACTGTGATAGTTATTTGTCACAGCTGCAGTTTGTTCAGTGTGTTCTTAATTTTCCAGAAAGGGAGCTGAAGGCTGCCTGGAAGGGTCACCTGTTTTAACCATTTGCACTATTGTACTGTTGTTTTGTCAATCAGTCAGTAAACACTAAAATGATGTCACATAAGAGACACTTAATGTTGCAATTTATACTGTTGTTACTTGCGCCTGCCATGACTCACAAGAAGAACTATGCACTCTGTAGACTACAACACAGCATGACGTATGAACTTCAAAAGCAATAAATAAAATTGTTTGTTACTCTTGAGACAGAATGCTTTTAGGGACCATGTGTACATCTAGTGTACTTATGTATATTGCATAATTTTGAAAGCAACATATAATATAGTGTAGTATAATATTAAACACAATTATGGTAAAGTGCATAAAAATTGAGAATAAAATATACATTTTTTTATGTTAATATTAAGTTTTGATATTCAGAATATTGTTATGTTACTATTAAATAAACCATTTGTTTTGTTTTAATCTTGTTTATGTACAGGCATC
Organism: Limulus polyphemus; assembly: GCF_000517525.1. NCBI lineage: Eukaryota > Metazoa > Arthropoda > Merostomata > Xiphosura > Limulidae > Limulus > Limulus polyphemus. The sequence goes on from NW_013666740.1 coordinate 187,508, forward strand.
AGAAGTAATGTGCCTAGCTAAAAGATAGTAGGGAAAACACTTGATTGGATTTTGCACACTGCCATAATGGAAAAATAATTCTTAGGTGGTAGGAAAATTAGTTAGATAGAAAGAAGTACTTCATCCAAACACTATGGTAAGGTGTAAATAAGACACTGAGGTGTAAAATATATATAGATATGATAATTTCTTCTGTAAATTGTTCTAAAACATAAGGATGACTAGATCTGAAACCTTGTACGTGTGAATATTTAATTAGGTCTAAGGTGGTATGATTCTTTGTAGGAATGTAATCATTTTCATAAGAATGTTATATTCTGAAAGGAAATGTTAATTTCTGATCCATTTTGCAGGAACTTATTTAAAAACATTTTATTTAACTACATAAAATATAACATTTCTTCTATGTACTGTGGTTTCATTATTTTGAAAATAAGTAACAGTAGACTAAAGCTATTTCTGTTCATCGTGATTAGTATTATATAGTCAACATTTTTTATTTTATCTAATCTTTGGAAACATAGGGAAGTTGGCATATGCAGACTTGGACGAACGTGCATTAGATGCCCTAAAGGAGTTTCCCACTGATGGTGCATTAAATGTGCTGAAACAATTCCTCGATAGCAGCCTAGAACATGTTTCCAATAAAAGTGCTTTCTTATGTGGAATAATGAAAATGTACAGACAGAAGAGTAAATTGGGTGGATCATCATCAACAGCTACAACAAAGGGTCCAGATGAAGATAAAATTAAAGTGAGTAAAGTATAGAGCCTGTAGGTACAATATGTATGCTTTAAATGTAACTATATTTGAAGGTGTGATTATACTAAGCTTTATTTATTTTCATTTTTTCCATTTGAATTTAAAATTTTGGCATTTTGAACTGTTTAGAAGTATTCATGAATAGTTTTTTATGTCATCTTAATTAAGTAAATATTTGGCATTGGTGATGCCATGTGCATTTTATGGGCAAGTAGTAAATTTGCTAATTTATTAATCAGTAGGATAATTTAACAATGACATTCAATTCATCATTTATTCTCACATCAGACTAATATTCCTTTTTTCCAGTTATTTTGGGTTTTGTTAATGACCATTTGCTTAGTATGATAAACATCTTCTGGTACAACAATTTAGTATTAAGTTACTTTTTTAATCCCAAACTATTTACATTAAATTTTTGGATTCCACCCTGCCCAAAACCAGCAAAGTAACAAAATTACTAGGCTGTAACTTTTTATAATACACACATATTTTCATGAAATTTTGCAGATTATCAGTAAACATTACAAAGCTTTCATACACAAAATATCAGATTTTTAAATTAATGATTTGCTTGTGTTTCCTTTTTAAATGTTGATTATCCAACACACAAAGTAATTTTGATTTTAAGATTATAAATACTTTTGGGCATCAGAAAAATTGTCAAATTTCACATGCAAAATCTTTATAATGTCCAGATAATTATCAAGTATTTCTTAGAATGACTACAAATTATAACACAAAATCACATGTTTAGTCTAAGTATCTTAAACCTCATACCACTATACTTCTCTCTCTTGTGTGTGTGTGTTATTTTATTGACCTTTCAGTCATGTCTGACTAACATTACAGAAGTTGCAATGATGTGGCACGTGTGCACTAATGTTACCATATCCAGTAGTATAAAACTAGCCTTTACATAGTGATCTGTCTTGGCTTTGATTTAGTGGACCAGTATTTTGTAAAATACGGTCACATTTTGGTTATAATACATTACATATGCATATATATTATTACTATTTACAAAGAAGTTCTTAAATTTCAGTTAATTTTCTTAAAACATGGAACATTAAAAAAATATAGAAAACAATGATTTCTACTTTTTATGATTGTAAAGAAGTTTGTACTTGCTTGCCATATGTTGCATGCTAAGCCATGCCAAATTTCACATGTGGAGGATTCAAAACAAAATTACTTTTTTAGGTTTTATATATGCATTTTGAAATAATAAAACATTATAAGTTACTCTTTCTATATCTCAGAATTCCACTGTAATTTACCAGGCTTACTAACTAAACAGAATTTGGGTATAAAAAAATACTGATTTCCCAATGACATTTTCACTTACTCCTTCCTTTCAAGAAATGAGACAAAAGAAATAATCTTAGGAAATTCCCTCCTTAAAGATGCTGAGAAAACCATGTGGGGGAAATTCTGAGATTTTGATTGGTTATAAACACATTATAGCACAAAGCAGGTGTACATAAGGGATTCCAAAAATGGAAGAGATGTGTGGGGCTACTGTGTTTGATTCCCTAAATATTGTGGTATTTCAAGAAATAAAAAAGAAAGCAGGTTCTTATTTTATATTCTAGCTTGTCAATATCAGTAATTGAATTCGATGAC
>NW_013666740.1:190896-210985 GCF_000517525.1 Limulus polyphemus
GCTGTTATGTTAAACTTATATTAAAGTTTTTCTTCATTACCCATTCAAGCCGTCTCCAGCCATTATCAGTAATTTGAGTTTCTAGTTCATAAGAAACTATAGACTTTGTATTTGGACATCAAAAACATTTAATTTGAATCAAATTCAACATACCACGTGACACACAAAAATCGATATTTAGACATTTTGTTTAATATTTACTTTGAAATGAAAAAATTAACTGATGTATAATACTACCACTTGAATTATAATCTACAATTTTATACCCAGGTTATTGAATTGATATAAATTCATAAAATAGTAGTTTAATATAATTTTGAATGTGAGTCAACAAACGGGATGACATGCCCTTTGACTCCTAACAATAGGAAAACCCTTAGTGATAGGGTTAATAGAAAAAATAATGAGAAATCATAATGGCAGTATTTCAAGTACCTGGATAGATGGAATAATCAAAAACAGTAATAATTGGAAAACTAATTTCAGTTATATTATTATTTTATGTGACATCATTGTTAATAGTGCTCATAGGTAATTGACCATATTGAATCATCCATTTTTATCCACAACAGATTTTTAAAGATTGTGAAGATACATTTGGTACATTTAAAGTTATAGTATGTGTAGTTTGATGGTTACATAGTGGTTACAAGGTTGGTTAAAATAACTATGCCCATTATAGGATTAAGGGATTTCATAGGACAATTAATCAGATTAATATATGAATGGCGGACCAGAAGAGAGGATGTATAAATCATTCATAAACAAATGATATGAAAAGTAAGTTTAATAAGCTTGGTGTTATCATTTGTATTGGTTGATACCTGTTAACTCTCTCAACATGGGCTCTGTCAATTTGCCAACCACGTGACCTCTTTGTACTCGATTAAAGTCTTTATAAATTTAATACATCTAACTTTCAGTATAGTATGTATATCTTCACAAAATTTGTCAGTCTTTCGGTTCATATTATAAGTCTTTCACATACAAAGAAATCTTATTTTTTTGTGAAGCATTTTTAACAAAATAAAATAAAGAGTTGTCCATTAATATATTGAGTATTTGTTTTGAATAGATTGTGTGTAAAGTAATTTTCATGTTAAAACTAAAAATACTTTTCCTCGTCTCAAAAATATCAAATTTCCTTTGCGTAATCCCTAAAACCTCCAAAATACATTTCAAGCATTTTTTTTTCGGTAAAACTTTATAGTTTGTGTTATTTTCCCTACCATTCTCAAAACGGAAGTGGTCAGATTGACCGATCTTGTAACCACCAAAAAAAAATCAAAATGAACCTAAATTCCCCTTTTTTCTTTCTAGAATGACTTCATATTGTAACATGAGACCACATTTGTTTATCCCAAGTAACTCTTAAGCTAGTGACAATATACATCTATTTATAATTCAATTTTGATTTATTGCTCTTTGAACTGTGCCTAACTACTATCCACGCCATTATAAGTTGTAAATCACCCGGGGAACATGCAGCTCATGTTACTCTATTGAACTACATTACCCATAAGCTGGTTGCATGCATGCCTCGTGAACCATTTTAATTATATTATTATTACTTATTTTACCTAATTTAGTCTTAAATAACTTAAAAAGACCTGTATTTTTAGATTTCAGTTGCTTTTATAATAAGAAATAAAGATTAAATATGAAAAACAATAAATAAAGTACTTACCCAATCTTTTTACTTGCTCTCGGTTTTAAAGAGAGTTAACCCTAATTTTTTATACTATAGATAGTAATGCGCTTAATAATTTTTATTTAATTAAATAATGCACCAAAGACTAATAGACTAATAACATGCAAAAAATGGACAAATTCATCCAAGCTAGTCGTTAACTTTCCCACAGGAACAAATCTTGTACTGTGATTGAGATTGATAATATTCTGTTCAGAATACAATGTTATACAATACGTTATTTGATAGATGAAAACATTGATTTTCTATTGGTTATAGGTAATATATAATGAAACATAAGAGAGATCTATCAACTCATTGTGAAAGAGAGGGTGTGGCAGGAGGGGTCTAATTTTCTATTTGATAGCTCTGTAATCAAACAAAATTGAAGGCTATAAAAATTATGGTTTGTTGGAGTAATAACAATTTTATAGAGAGTATTTTATGTTTAATTATGTACTTTTTTGAGGGGTGATGGGTAAAATAGGGATGATGACATGCTAAGAGAAAATGTGTCATGTGGGTCACACTAATGGAAATTCAGAATTTTTTAAAATATTGAGTTGTAGAATTAAGAACTTGTATATTATTAAAATATGGATTACTAGCTAAGAGTTTATGCTATTTTAATTGATATAACTTGAAAGAAAAAATAATTTAATAAAATTTTGTATGTAAGAAACTAAAACCTTGTGTCATGCTCGTTAAAGGGTACCTGGAGTGATAGGGTTAACTTTATTTTGATTGGTATACATAATCTGATATTTAATTTGAGCAACTGCACATAGAAACAAAATAAAAAATTGTGTTACAAATTCCCAAAGCAGTTAGTATTTTTAAAGCTATATATAAAGCTAGAAATTGAAAGGATATGGAAGTTAAGCATATTTAAATTTTTAAAAAATTTGTTTTCATTAATTAACAGTTAAAGTAAGGCAGTGAAGTAATTTACATTTCCTTGTACTTTTGTTGTAATAATAATTTTACAAATGTAGTTGCAACAATGTTTTGTTGAAACTAAAGTTAATGATAATTTACTAGCTGTTTAATAGAATTAAGCTGTGTTACAGAAAACATCATAAAATGTGTTTTCAATAAGAGGTTTTAATGTGGTTTGCAGGAAATTTTAGACAGAACAGGATACACACTTGATGTAACAACTGGACAAAGAAAGTATGGAGGTCCACCACCAGACTGGGATGGACCTCAGCCAGGTGCTGGTTGTGAAGTAAGTATGTCATTATAAAGTAGAAAATGAGATGAAAGATAGAGTAACGTTTGTGTATTATATTCAGGAAATTATGGTAACGTTACTCTATCTTTCATCTCATTTTGTGTATTATATTCAGGAAATTATGGTAACGTTACTCTATCTTTCATCTCATTTTGTGTATTATATTCAGGAAATTATGGTTTTTTTCCACTAAAATTGATTTAGAAGTTAGGATGTATGTGTATATGGTAATATCAATTTTTGTTTTTTTAACAGCCAGTTCAGATCATCTTTTCTTACATGTGTTGTAACTGATAATGCTTACTTACTAGAAATGTTGCATTTTGATGGTATCATTGGTATGTCTTATTGATTCCCTGTTTGTAAGGCATAAATGAGGAATTATCACTGGCCCCTCCACCTTGTCAGTGTGGGATTCTAGCTAAAATTTGAACAGAGGTGTGTTTCATGTAGGTCAATAGCAGTAAATGTCAAGAACCTACAAACTTCATCATATAGATAATGTGGTCTAATGCATTCAAATTTTCAATGAGTATTAATTTCAAACTTGTAATGACAGTACAGACCTAAGTCCAAATTCAGAGGGGTCCACACATGCCTGCACCTTGCAATGAACTTATGGCAGATACTAATGACAGGACTGTTTTTCAGAACATCATCTTTGCATCCTGATATTTTTCTGCATAATTTCTTTCTTATCTGTCAGTTACACTATAAAGTCGTACAAGAGGTCTGGAACAAAATCAGCAAAGGCTCAAACAGCATGTTTTCTTTCGTATTCTCTCCTATACCTGTGGTTATTGGTATCATCTTTTCATGTTTTTTCCATGCTTTTCCACATATGAAACAGTTCCATTGAGTGGCAAAACCTGCAGTGTCCCTATCTGTGCACATGACCATAATCCTCAGCAGAACATGATGGAAATGGAGCCACTTGGGTTGGTATTGCAATAAAACTGTTGTCCTTATTGCATGCATATTTCAGGTTTCGTTTTACTAGTGTAGCTTGCTCTGAATGCCTTATGATATGCAATTTTAATTTTGCCACATAACATGTCTTTATATGGTCCAAGCAGCAAGTAGTGTTTAGATGCTGTCTATTCTAGGTTCTCTCACTGTCTGAGTTTCTTTTTGTCATATATGATGCATTTCTTTTTATTTAGTTGTAATCAAGATTTTTTAGGAGTTGGTTCAATATTCATCTTGCTGTAAAATGAAAAACAGGTTATTTGTTGTTGAACCTTGTGGTTTGGTGCCATTTCCAGGAAACATAGCATTAAAATGTTAATGGTAAACAATTTGTCAAAATCACAAGGTGCAATAAAACTATTTTAATGTAACATGTTAGGTATCAAAGTAATTTTAACAACATGCACTTTGGCATGTATAAAAAGACAAGTTTTTATTAGAGTCTGTCAAAATTTTTATTTCATGACATTATTAATTATCTTTAACATGAAAAACATTCCCACAAATGCATAGCCAAATTTGGTAGCTTTAGTTTGACACCCTATTTGTCGTTTTATATTAAGTAAAAGTCGAGTTACTGAAAACTTTGTTGAACCAGATTATTCTTCTGTTTACTCTATGGTTACTAGTAGAAATGATTCAAATATTATTTCATAAACCCATTTAAGCTGGCCAGATTTACCCATTTCATAAAAGTGACATGTACTCAAACACAAAAGTTTAGGTCATGTTTTGCTACACCATTTTAAGCCCCTTTTGCCAGAATGGTTGTTTGTCAGTTTTTAGGATACAGTATTACAAAGAAACTGTAAGACATATCTGAACCCTCTCAAGTCCAAATATTGCATCCTGAAAGGCAAAATTGCACCATTTAATTAAATAAATAGAAAATAAACATATTCATTCGTGCACACATTAAAAGTAAAACATTCAGTGTTGAGATGTATTCAGTAAAAAATTTTTATAGGTAAACAGTAAAAATAAAATCAAAATTTTGATATTAGGATGATTTCATCATGCTCCAAATGAAAGATTAGTATTTGTTGACATTTTTCTAAGCATAATACGACACTTAGAGTCCTAGGAGGAAAATCGTAATAGTTTTGAACAATTTATTGCTAATTTGACCTTGTAATTTATAACTTTATAAGCCAGTTCATTTGAGATTTTCGTAGAAATCAGAACAAAGTAATAAAGCTTAGTTTGGTAATATGTTGGTAGAAGAAAAGTGGTTTGTGGTTGCCTTCTGCTACAAATATAGTCCTGATTTTTAAAAAACAACATAATAATAGCTTGCTTTATTAAATATATCTATATCAAATAAAAACTATATGGGAAAGTTTTACAAGAATATAGAAAGACAAAAATCAATATTCAAAATTACTACAATAAAAGTTAATAGATTTAATTGTTTTTGAAAAACAATATCATGGTGAAATATTTTTGAAGTTTCAAATCTATGTATTTAAGCAAATGTCAGCTTCTAATAAAACAAAAATAATAAATCCTACAACCCAAACACCTTTGAAAGGTAAACCTTTCTTTATCTTGGTACTGAGCTTATTATTTAAAGGGGTTGCCTATGATTAAGAAAGGTCTACCTTTTGAAAGTGCTTTAGTTATAAGATTTCTTATTTTTGTCTATCACTGATTGTTTGAACCTGTGTTTTCATGATCATATAAAATTATTTTATTTGCGAAAGTTACATAATCTATAGAAAGTTCTTTTGAAGTTTCATACTATTTTATCTATTGTGTTTTCTTTTTGTGTTGTTTATTAACTGAAACATTTGATTCTTCCAATGAAATTTTGCTGTCTCACAACTTCTGTATTATGTTTTGTTGATAATTTTATAAATAAATACATTTACGTTAACAGGTTTTCGTCGGAAAAATTCCAAAAGATCTCTTTGAAGATGAGCTTATTCTTCTCTTTGAAAAATGTGGAAAAATCTGGGATTTAAGGCTCATGATGGACCCACTTAGTGGCCAAAATCGTGGATATGCATTTATCACATACTGTAACAAGGATGGAGCACATAATGCTGTAAAAGAGGTAACATTTAAAGTATTAAAAAATGTAAAGTATTTTAAGTTTTATGGTACTTTAAATCTCTAATGTGCTACCCATAAGAGGCTTGTGAAAAAAATGTGTATATTAATGGACCTTCCCCACTTTTTCTTCTGAAGTTTATGTTGTATTTTTTTGTTTTTTTTACTTTGTCATGTGTTTATTGTAGAGATAATGGAACATTTCCTTTTGGATTATTTTCATGTCTGTCTGTTTTGTAGGTTTTTGTTGTGTTAATGTTGTTTGGACAAACTTACCCAGGATTATTTTATGCTTTTTTTTTTTCAAAATGGGGATGGCTTCAACATTAATGGCTTATATCACAAGCTTTATTAACACCTTTCTCTGTGGAAGCACTGTTTATTCCCTTTGTGGAAAGTTTTTTCTTATTTTTGAGTTTCTTGTTTGTATGTCTTTTTTTTTTATATATATAAATATGTATTTGTGTACATATTTCCTTAATTTCCTAATTTATACTGAGTACTATGCTTTTCACCTTTTTGAAGCTTCTGCACTCTCATCCTCAATTTCTCCTTTGCTTCATGCTTAATAGTTGGCTTTGTGACAGGTAAGCATGTTACAAAGTCAGCTGTTTTCTTTTCTTTCTTTTTTTTTTTTTGCCACATGACTCCATAACCATAATTGTCACATTTTTCTATTTAGTCCTGGTCATCAAATTGTTTAATAACTCACAGGTTATCATGTATGGGTTACGTGTGCAGGTTATCAAGTTAATAACTTAATGCTCAAAGTATGTTAATGGATTTGGTATCAAAACACAGTTTAGAACTGAAAGTTTTATATTAGGTATTTTTCACTTTGTAATTTCTTGAAATTTGTTTTTCAAGACCTTCAAAGATTACATTCTCTGATCATGTTACCCATTCAAGCTTTACCTTTAATCACTTTATATTCTTGAAAAGATTGTAACTAATGCTTCCAGTCAAAAATTAATACAAGTAAAACTTCCAGATCTTAAGGTTCTGTCTCATTGTTGGCCTGAAAAATCAACAAATTGTTACGTGGAAAAACCACAACCATTTCTCTTTTAATCTTGCTTTTGTTGCCTGACAACAACTTGGCCTTCAATTTATTGCTTATATCAGTAGAAATCTGAAATTCTGAGCAGTGTGTATAGCTTTTGCTTCAACATATGGCACATAGCTACAGAAACACAGTAATGATATTTGTAAATAAGAAATGATTAGGACTTTTGTAATATTGTGGAATAGGATTATGAATACTAATTTATGTGATTTAGGGACATCGTGTACATTGGTGTATTATGTTCACTGGTTTGACTGGTGTGAACTCTCATCAGTTTAATTACTTTCAAAACTTACTTTGATTAGTAAGAAAATTACTTGACCTTGATTTTTGTTGCTACTTTGACCTATGAAACAATAGATGTAAAAAAAAATGTTGTATAATATAAGTACTCTCTGTATATATAATTTGCATTGTTTTGTGTGCATTCTAATGTGTAGAAAGCCAGTGTGTATCATTTGGTGATTAGTATGGTCCACCTGTTTAGAAATGTTTTGTAAATGATATGTCAGTTCACTTTCCTGGAGCTTTATTGGGTTTGTGGTTTTGTCAATTGTACTGAATAATGTTCTAGTTGCATATTTGTTATCAGGGTCTCACGTGTATGTCATTTATTGGTTGTTGAAAGTTAGACTGTGAGTGATTGGTTGATTTTTTAAGAGGACTGGATTGTGAGTGGGTACTTTTGGAACAGTGGAAACCATAAGTTGCTTACTTCTATTCTTAAATCATTGGAGAGTTCATATTTTGTTTCTGATGTGTAGGACTTCCTTAATCTGTCAGGTTTTTTCCATTCACTTTATTAATGGTTTTACAGCTGTTCCTGTCTGTGTGATGTCCTTTGTCAATCATGTTTGTTATAGTTAAAGTGTTGTTTTTATTTTTAAAAATGCCTTTTGATGTTCTTTTAAATAATCTTGGATGTTTCCAAGTTTCTCCTATTTAAGAGTTTTGAAGTTTCCTAAATGACTTCTTAGTATGTCAGACATCTGAAGACTGTTTTGCCAGGCTAAGAGGTTCTGTATATTATTACTGTAACTAAAACAACTTGAACTTGAAACTTTCTGCAAATTTTGTGAATGGTCTGCCTTTTTTTAGGCATGTAATTATTAAGATTTTATTGTAGTTCTGTGCTTACTGAACAATACTGAAAATTTGTGTCTAAAATTAAAGTTTCCGCGTACTAGTCATTATCAAAAGGTACTAAATGTAATACTTTTGTTCTGGATTCAAATTTTCTCTTGCAACCTCACATTTGTTTGTAAAATTACATTTATTTCAACAAAATCAAAATATCAATGACATTTCAAAGAATGTGAAAACTTATACAGTTAGGAGGCTATAGGAAACCAAAAAAAAATTAAAATTGCGTTAAAAGATTAGCCATGGCAACTTTTAATAAATTTTGTGGGTAAGCTTCTCACTGTTGCATTAGTTTGGTTACTTTAATTACAAGTATTTTACAATTTATTGTACCAGTTTCTGTTGTTGCTTTAATATACAGAAGTTGAGTACATTATATCAAAATGAGTTTTGAACTTTACTATATTATAACAGTACAGTCGATGTTGCCCTATCTGATGACCGTGCTTCCGAAACAGTACTATTTCCTTTCACTTACAGCTATCTTGACCTTGATTTGCCCTCTAAGCATTGCTAAAACATTTTTCACTAATAGTGTACCAGCCTATTATACCCTTTTATTTTCAGAAAGTGCATATCATGTGACTACGTTCCACCAACCATACTGCACCACCTGTTCTAGCACAGGTAGCTCCCTCTACTACTCTGGCACAATTCTCACTTTCCTCAGGGTATAGACACGTATCTACTTTTCTTCATAGGAAATTGCAGACACCCATTGCACTTACCTTACCACTCCGGGTTCCCAGTCACTGGAGTGGTGGATCATGGAGGTTTCTTCCTGAGTGGGGTTGTACAATGAAAGAAATCAAACTCATAAGTACCCTCTCAGTTAGAAGATAGCTGTCGTCATTATAAGTATTGAATAGGCAATAAATACTATTCTGGATCCAAGGCACTTCCCCTGGATGTTTTTGCCTAGGTGGACCTCACTTGGCCATAATATTATATATCCAAGGCACTTATTCTGGATGTTTTTTGCCTAGGTGGACTGCATTTGTTGATCTTAAAAAGTTATGCAAGGCACTTCCACTATTGTTTTTGCCCAGATGGACCGTACTTGGCATAATCTGACGTATCCCCATGTGCTTCTTCTAATTATTATTATTTTGTTGTTGCTACCATTATCCTCGACAAGACATTAATGGGCTTGCTCCAGTGTGCCCCAGGACTCGTTCCTTGGCACATAATTCTTCAAGCATGTTGTTGATTACATACTAGACATTTCATTATGTTCACTTTTTTTTTCTTCTTCTTTTTTTGAAGTATATGGTGCCTACCTCATACATTTTGTCCTATACATATATTACTGTTTTGTTACTGGGCAAGGAGCATACCTGTTCCATAAGTAGTGCTATACCCCACAAGTGTGCCTTACTTTCTACTGGCTCACCTGTTCTTTTCAGGCAGTTGTTATCCCCCTATTTTGATACCGTTGCACCTTCACCAGCTCCTCCACCTTTTGTAATGTGGGATTCCAGCTTTGGGTGAAAGTAGGTGGTACTGTTTTGGAAGTTAACATTTCCTAACACTGAAAATGTATTTCCGATAGGTACTTACCTCTTCTCATCCACTTCCCACCCTTCCTCCTCACTGATACGCTATTGTTTTGATTTGTAACTGCCAATTCTCGAAAGTGAGGATTGTACTAGAAGAGTAGAGGTAGCTACCTTTGCTAGTATAGGTGGCCCAGTATGATTGGAGGGTGGTCACATGATATGCATGTGTTCTGAAATGATGCAAAAATAAAGGAGGTATAATAGACTGATGTGCAATAACCAAAATTGTTTTAACAATGCTTAGAGGGCATATCAAGGTCGAGATTGTACTAGATGAGTAGAGGTAGCTACCTTTGCTAGTATAGGTAGCCCAGTATGATTGGAGGGTGGTCACATGATATGCATGTGTTCTGAAATGATGCAAAAATAAAGGGGGTATAATAGACTGATGTGCAATAACCAAAATTGTTTTAACAATGCTTAGAGGGCATATCAAGGTCGAGATTGTACTAGAAGAGTAGAGGTAGCTACCTTTGCTAGTATAGGTGGCGCAGTATGATTGGTCGGTGGTCACATGATATGCATGTGTTCTGAAATGATGCGAAAATAAAGGGGGTATAATAGACTGATGTGCTATTAGCAAAATTGTTTTAACAATGCTTAGAGGGCATATCAAGGTCGAGATTGTACTAGAAGAGTAGAGGGAGCTACCTTTGCTAGTATAGGTGGCCCAGTATTATTGGAGGCTGGTCACATGATATGCATGTGTTCTAAAATGATGCGAAAATAAAGGGGGTGTAATAGACTGATGCGCTATTAGCAAAATTGTTTTAACAATACTTAGAGGGCATATCGAGGTCGAGATAGCTTTGGGTGAGAGAAGGTAAATGCCTATCCAAAATACATTTTCTGTGCAGGAAAATGTTAACATCTTGACAATAGCCATGCGGCATAGTCTCAATTGCAAAAGGTTCTATCATGAGGCTGTCATGGGCAACACACTCCAATCCTCCTGGCATGTACATAAATAGTATACAAAAGAAATATAGCTTCATCACAAAAAATGTATTGAATGTAGTGAACAAGAAAAATATCCATATCAAATATAGCTACATGGATCATGATAACTTCGGTAGTACAAAACATTCAAGATTGGGTGTTTAATTTATTATACTTTACTGATTCTGTATGTAGTGGAACTGAAAAAGATTGATAATAGTATTCTCTTTAGCTATGTTTATATATATTTTGCCATCAATTAAATCAGTATGTAATGTGATTCAATAATATCGTGCTCAATAAATTGGTAAAAAATAAAATATAATATAAAAGCCTGTAAGAATATAAGTTCATGTAATTCCTCATCTAATAGGTTTATTCAAGTAAAATGTTTCCAAAATATGCTACTTGAAAGTTAATTATAACATGTGAAATGTAAATATAAACACCTAATGTCTGAACTTTGCTGCCCTTCTACATTCTCAAATTATGATCGGGTTGCCCAGTTCAAAATTATCTTTCCAATAAATTAATTGAACCCAAGTATATTTTATCTATTATAGGCAATAAAATACTAATGCCTTCAAATTTAGTCTTCTAACATAAGATCAACAAATTTAATCTTAATCACAAAACCTTTTAAATCATAAGATAACTTAAGAGTCCTTTCTCTTTAGAAGTCAACATCATCATCATAAATACTGGAATTAGTTTTTTCTTTTTCTACATATCAATTATACTAGGACCAACCTTTATGTTTTGTAGAATAGCTATCTGGTTTTTATTTGTTACTGTAATCTTGAGTTATTTGTCCCATAAAGCATAGGGAAGCTCTTGTTGCTTGAAACTATTCTTACTAGAGAAAAATCATTACTTTCAGTATCCTTAACCTTATTGTTTTTGTAGAATGAAAAAAAATCATTTACTATTGCTTTTGGGTATGCAGTTTTTTAATTAAGATTTCAGAATATGTGAAATATACACAGAGGGAATAGACGTCTTCAAAAGACTAGTTTCAGTACTTTTTTTTTACAAATACTTCTTTTAATGCTCAATTTATTTCATTCTATACAAAACAGTTTGAGGATGGTATTAAAAGTTGGAGAGTGGTTACTATAAACCCATATTCCCTAAAGTCCAAGCACTGATCATTGTGTTTCAGCCGTGGGGGCGTAATAATGTGACGGTCAATCCCACTATTCGTTGGTAAAAGAGTAGCCCAAGAGTTGGCGGTGGGTGGTGATGACTAGCTGCCTTCCCTCTAGTCTTACACTGCTAAATTAGGGACGGCTAGCGCAGATAGGCCTCGTGTAGCTTTGCGCGAAATTCAAAACAAACAAACTGATCATTGTGAATTTATATACAAAAATGGAAAATAAATAATACAAAATGTAGAGTGCTCTCTAATCGTTTAAATTAAGTTCTAATTATCTAAGCTTTGTTTGCCCATTTCAACAACACGGAGCCATCTCACTGATGCTTGAAATTCCATCAGAAATTATGATTTTCCATAATAGAGGAAGCATGTCACTATACTTGTGTAATAGAAATTATATGATTAAATAACAGATATTGAAATACATAGGAAATCAACTAACTCATTTATGAATAACAGTCATTTAATTCTCCAGTACTTGCCTCTTCTTAGCAAATGTGATAAATGAAACAACTTTGAATAAAAGTGCAATTGTGTCATAAACAAGATGTTGTTTAAAATGTTTATTCTATAGAGAAACAAAATATGCATGTCATTGAATATTTGATTTTGGTTCTGTATTTTTTCAACCTGCATAACTGCTTGTGATTATATTAGGTGATAGGGTCTTCACTATGGATGTTGCAAACAAATTTATTCTTAGTATAAAAAAAACACCTGTTGTGAAAAACATTACATCATACCAATGACTTGATCAAATACAGTTGTCTAAGATGATGATTAATTACACTCTCAGTGCATATATTTTGAACATTATACTTTTTCTTTTCTTTTTTTTTTTCATTCAGGCTACTTTCAAAGGTTTAGGTTGAAAATGTTGAACCCAAACTTGTATATTTCTACAACCTGGCATTTTATTAATTTAAATGTTTTATGGAACACTACTTAATATTGAAAAATTATGCTAAATTGTAAAAACCACATTAAACTGTTTTATTTTTTATTTTGATTTTTGGTGTTTTAAATATTTAGTATTTTTTAATATATATCTATATAGATATGTATAAATACAAGATCAGCCCTCTGAACAGAAGTTGATACCCAGGCAGCATAAGAAAAGTAAAAGGTCACTCAGAAGGATTCACTCTAGTACTTAATACAGTTTAAATTTTAAATGATTACACCAGTAACCTTACCAGCTAACATAGCAGAAGCTAAGTAGTTGTTGCTACCATAATATAGTGTAGAACTGGTGGCATCTTCTGAATTCATCTAGTAAAACACACTAGCTCTCCTTGCAGAAGTGGAAATGTAAAGTTATAGATATTGACAAGTTTAATTTCATTACAATTTGTCTAATATGCAAAAAGTATATATCTTTTTGTCTGCAGTGAGATGTGTACCTGTTTTTTGTTGTTACAAGATATATTCTAATTTTATCACTTCTGTGAAGGAAACTACATCATTGTTATTGTTACTTGGAGCCTTTCTGTGGAATTCTTTTCTTTTTTATATCTGATTCTTCTCTCAAGATACAGCTTTGATAGTAAGTATATCCTGCATGTTGCAGTATAAATATACTTATAATTTTGCATAGCAACAAGTTTAAAAAAATCAAAGGTTCAAACCTCATATGAGAACATCATAGTGGTTGTGTTAATATTTCTATTCAGAGGCGTGTTAATACTTGAGTTGATGAGTAAGTCTTTACTCTTGGATTTAGCATAGTTGTCTTTTTCTCACATATAAGGATTTTATAAAACACATTTGTCCAGTTGCTTTACTTATTTTCAAACTGATGAAGAAAACATTTGTTATTATACTGCCATTGTGTCGTTTATGGTCCTCTTTAGCTGAATTAAGTGTTTTTCAGAATTTGTGTAAGAAGAAATAAATGTTTGGAAATCATTGTCTTTATGTTCTGGTGATACACCAAATCCCTCACCTACCCTCCAAAAGAAAATGTTATTTAAAGTTGGTTCATTTGACTCTTCTGATTATTAATATAAGGAGATATGTTGTGAAAATAATAATAACTGTGAGTAAGCAGTATCCAGTTGATATTATTGGATGTCATGGAGTAATTGTTTATTGGTAAGTTATCAAATAAGAGCTTAAGTCTTTTTTTTTTTTTTTAAGTATTTCATTTCCACAAATTTGCTGTTACATATGATTTCATGTTTCTGTTTTTGGAAGTATTTTATCTTCAGTCATCCTCTTCAACAGTATTTTAAGGAGTTGCAGTGTCTTTTAATTTTATTAGACCTTCAGGTAATGTAAAGAAGTTAAATTTTAAAAGGGATAAAAAAAATTTTGATTAGCATAATAATTTCTATTTGACAGTTAAGTGAACTGTACTGTTCTTAACCTGAGATTGGATATCATGCAATAACTCAGTCTTTTCTATACAAATTTAATATGTTATCTTTGAAATGAAACTTGTTCTTTCTAAAAAAAAGTCCTATCATTGTATCTATTGAAATCTAGTTTAAAAGTTAAAATGTAAATTAAGGGTAAAACATCCTAAAAATATGTTAAATCCTGATAATGTAGTTTAACTTGTGTATCAAGAGTAGTATTTAGGTATGTTTTTTGCGTGTTCAAATATTTGATTGATTTTACATTGTGTGTTTGTGTAATTTTAAAAATCATCCACACATTAAAACATATTAATATGATCCCCAGACTGTTTTCTTGAAGGAGAAGTGAACCATCTAGATGTGTGGAAGTTGCCATCAGATCTAATATTGGACACTAAATTTATAGATTAATGATGTATCATTAACATACTTAGCATCTGTGGTAAGGCAGGCGTTTATACACATTTACTTGGTGAAGGGTATTGACTCTGATTCAATGGGTCTCCTCTTGCTCTTTAGTAAGTGTATTTTTCCACAATTGAAAAAGAAAGAAACTTAATTATGTTTCCAAATTTCGTGGAGAAGGGATTTAAAACAATTACTTTTTAAAGTTTTAATTTTTAGGCAAAGTTACTAAATTTTTAATCTGGCATATTCGTACGTCATAATGAATAAATTCGTGATGTCCTTCTTTTTACAGGAGCAGTGTCAGCAGTCCAGAAATTGATATTTTAGCTGTTTTTGGCAAGATTGATTCAAAATAATTCTCATTTGGCAAGCTTTTTGGTCTTTTTTTTTTTCAATTTCAGCTGGATAATTATGAAATCAAAAAGGGCAAGACCCTGAAAGTCAATATATCAGTTCCAAACCTTCGTCTTTTTGTGGGTAACATCCCAAAGAGCAAGAGCAAAGAGGAGATCTTTGAAGAATTTGGTAAATTAACAGGTATGGAAAGTTTAGAGAATCAGTTCCTGTAACGTTTAAGGTACCATGTATTCATTCCCTTTAAAATTTGTAGGTCACCAGAGAGGAAAAAAAATTGCCCAGTAGGTGCATCGAGCACCATTCCAGCCATGTATTTTCTGCCTATAAGATTACAAATTCTTGAACTTGCCTGATTGGCTTGCAACTTCTTATGTATTTGCTTTACAGCTGGATAATTTCGAAATTAGAAATGGAAAATACATTGGCGTGACCATTTCAATTAACAACAACCGGTTATTTGTGGGAAATATTCCAAAGAACAGAGGAAAAGACGAATTATTTGAGGAATTTACCAAACATGCACGTAAGTTGAAATTTCAATTGCCATTTTGCCCCTTTTGTTACTCTTGTTTTCCATTGGGCACCTGCCAAAAAATGAAACAAAATTTGTAATGGATCACTCCAGTTGTATTAAAAAAATTCCTAAAATTGGTAAAAAAAAAAAGCAACTTCTAAATTCAAATGAAAAAAAATCATAAAAATTGATTGCTTGCGGTTTTTGTGCTTCACATATGGAACACTACCACTGTTTATGTTTTTTTTAATTTTTAAGTTGTCTGCAGATCAGTCAATGCCTAAGGGTGGGATGTGCATTTATTGGCCACTTATTTGTCTTTTTGCGACTTTTTTATTTCCAGCTGGATTGAGTGATGTAATCATCTACAGCTCACCAGATGATAAAAAGAAAAATAGAGGGTTTTGTTTCCTAGAATATGAATCTCACAAGGCTGCATCTTTAGCTAAAAGAAGATTAAGCACTGGACGAATAAAAGTTTGGGGTTGTGACATCATCATTGATTGGGCAGATCCACAGGAAGAACCTGATGAAGAAACCATGAGTAAGGTAGGCAGAAATAATTTTAAAACTCTTCTGCAAAGTTTAACTTCTAAATCTCTCTTCACAAAGAGAATATAATTTTTATTTTGAGACCCCCATCCAATTTCAATTTGAGAAGTATAAATATTTAAGCTTTACGCCTGCTCAGTTAAAACTTGTCAACATATGAAACAGTACTGAAACTCTGGTCATTGAACGTCTTTATTTTCTAATTATTTCTAATTTAAATGCTTTTAAAACTAAAGTTTTAAGGTGATAGTATCTAAAACTGTAAAATTCAAGTGACTCTATATGTTTTATAACTTTCAAGCTTCAAAAGCTAACAAAATTATACATGTTTTATCTGAAAGCTGGGATTATTTTCTTTCTTACACTGAATGCTATAGAGCTTCTTTTCTTTATGTGCTCTTTACATTTCTAAAGCTTCAGTTATTACATCAGAACCTTTGCTTGATCGAATGGCTTCAGATAATCTAAGTAATATGTTGTTTTTTATTTGTGTTATAGAAGATAGTAAATTAATCTGTATATATTTTGTTGCATTAATAAATTTGGCAATTCCTTTCTGCATTACAAAAACTCTCACCTGTGATTCAAACTGTTTAGTCTTATAGTAGGTGTCACCCAGGCATGAGCTTAGCATAAAGTAATGAATAGCGAGAAAGTTTATCTTTGTTAAGGCTCTTTTTTGCATTTCATCACTGATCTGCTGAGTTCCATACTAAATACTGCTAGTGAAAAACTATATAGCTTGATTTATTTCCTGGCTGTTTTTGGAAGTCCAAGAAATAACCTCACTATGTTCAGCAGTGAACATTAAATGTGAAGTGCCCAGGAAGTGTGTGTGTATTTATTTTGATACAGTGGAAAATTGCTGATTTTGAGGTTCTTGGTTAGAGGATGATAAATGCAAAAGGTGGTTGATACTAGACAAAAATCATACAATAAATATAATTACTACTTGTGTTTGTAATTGAACATGAACTTTCACATTCTACATTTTTATCATTTTATATATGTATACCTTAGGTGCTACTTAAATACACCACAAATAACATACTGAAATAGCCTTGATATTTTTACTGTTAGTCTCAAAGAATTCTTCAGTTTGTGACTAAATGTTTTGTGTGAACCTTGTTAATATGTCTCACTATATCATATTCCACATACTCTAAACTTGCAAATTATTTTACTTGCTGTGATATATGAATATTCCCCTGTTAAAAAGCTACTTACTAATAACAAGTAAGTACCTTCATTTAGCTATTGTAAGATATATATAATATAAGGAGAGATCTTTCTCTATCTCAGCAGTATATGTTTGTTTTTACACAGGCCTTTTTTCTCTTTTTGTCAGGTTAAAGTATTGTATGCAAGAAATTTAACTGCATCAGTAACTGAAGAAAAATTAAAGGAAATGTTTGAAAATTATGGAAGAGTTGAAAGAGTGAAAAAAATTAAGGACTATGCATTTGTCCACTTTGAAGACCGTAATAATGCAGTGAAAGCAATGAATGCACTTAATGGCAAAGATGTAGAAGGAGGGATGATAGAAATTTCACTAGCAAAACCTCCATCAGATAAGAAAAAGAAGGAAGAGGTGCTAAGAAATCGAGAAAAGAGAATGATGGGCATAATGCAACAGAGATCGATGTAAGTAGTGATTTTATGTGTGAAATTAAATTAGTTGTTATGTCATCCATACAAGTTTCCCTTGTGGCCAATAAAAGTTCAATAATTAATGTTGTGTGTACAAAATTTCATTAAATAGTTAGGTGAAAATTGTTTTTAGTAGAAAATGTAATCTTGTTCTGTGGTGTTCTACATTATGATATAGGCTAAAACATTGCAAATACTTTCATAGATCTTTTATTTCTATTTCACCTGCATAGCAAGTGGTTTATCGATTTGACTGTATTAAATATGTTGGCTTTGATTTGTTTGGCAACCAACTGTACATGCACAGGTTTGGTCCATGGATCAACCTCATGTTGGAGAATTAATGTTTATTATAAATTTTATAATTCTAAATTTATTTAATTTATCTTCACAAAATTTGGTAAGCTATTATTAGTAAACATTACAAATATGTTGTACACAAAAAAATCTGAATTTACTTCAGTTAGTCTGATTCACACTATGACTAGTAAGAGTGCAAAGTGATTTTCATGTTAAGAAAAAACTTTTTTTTAAATTACAGATTTATTATTTCATTTACATAATCTATAGAATCTCCTAAATTATATTACAAGTTGTACTTGAGAATGATCGCACCAGTGATCAAAACATCTTATCTGTTCTAAAAGCAAATCTTACTAACTGTGAAAGCTGTAACTTATAATTAATCAGTAAGTAAACTCTAAAGAAAAATAAAATATTGAATGATTTAAGACACTTGCAGCTTGCATGCAATCCTCACTGAGAAATTTTTAAAATTTAATAAGCTTTTTAATTTATTTTTTCTAACCTAATAAGTTTCAAATTTAGTTGCTATTATAATGATAAATAAAAAAATAACAAATGTTTAGCACCGATGTATGCGTTTTTTTATGTAATTTTTTGCACTTGAAGTCTTGAAAAAATGATTTTTTTTTTTATGGTTGTTGTTAGTACTTTACTAAGTTTTATTTGTTTCAGACATTCAGTTTAGAGCACAAAATAACAAAAGAATACAATGCCTTTTAAGTATCATAACTTGACTAGCTTTTAAGTGCATTAAAATAATTCCCTTACCATGTCTGAGGTGTACTCTGCTATAACAATTATGAATCTGTAAGCTGTTGTCAGAACAAGCTAGCACTATATGTAATTGAGTGAATTTAACCCTACTGCAATGGGCTGTGTATAAAATACACAAGTTTGTATATTCATTTGTACACATTAAGTATTTATACTATAGCTTTTAATACAGTTATTGTATCTCCACAAAGTTTGATAGACTTTTAGTAAACATTACAAGTCTTTTGTACAGAAAAAAATCAGATTTTTTAATGAAGTATTTTTACTAAAGATTTGTTTATGAATATATCGACTCTGTTTCGTTACTAGTCCAAGTGCAAAGTGATTTTCATGTTATGATTAAAAATACTATTCTTTGTCCCAGAAATCTCATATTTCATTTTTGTAATCTCTAGAACCTGCTAAATACATTTCAAATGTTTGTTTTCATTAACATTTTATA
The DNA here is from genome assembly GCF_000517525.1 of Limulus polyphemus. Lineage (NCBI taxonomy): Eukaryota > Metazoa > Arthropoda > Merostomata > Xiphosura > Limulidae > Limulus > Limulus polyphemus. The sequence continues at coordinate 210,068 of NW_013666740.1, forward strand.
TCTTATCAGCTTTTAATAATATACTTGATTCTTCAGCATGTAGACAAAAATCCTCAAAGTATAATGAAAAGACAAGTTGTAAAATTAGAAATATAATGAGCAGTTGTGCCCTTTTTTCATTATTATTCGTCATGAAGTTCCCAAGTACTTCTCTTAAGAGTTTGAACTGCTCAACATTTCATTTGTTTTACTGTCAACAACTAAAGTATAACCCTGCTGAAAGTAAAGCAATAAATTGCCACTTGTGTCAATAGACTGTTTACTTGACACCACCTTAATACGATATCCCTGAAAGCAACAAAGCATGGCGAAAAGATAGCCAACTTAACCCCCGCTCCAAGAACAGAATGTCTAATGTTTCAGATTATATACCCTATAATGTTTTCTTGGAAAATTCAGAGTAATCATACTGCACTTAGAATCAGTGAAAACATTAATGCCAACTACAGGATGTGTAATTTATTGGCTTATGTATATATCCTACAGTATTCACAACAAGACTTTTTGAGAGTAACAACACTGCACTTTGAACCTGTCAGAACATTTGTTATGTGGTTTGGTGCCGATACAATAAACATTGTAATTGTTTGAATATTGGTAATGCTTTTGTGGTGTTTGGAGGCATAGGTGTACAAAGATGTTATTTGAGCACATGCTTATAAAATCCTATTTCCCCTTTTCGGCACTTAATTGCCAACCAATAAAAACTCCGGTTTCCGTACTACTTACCACACTCATTTTGTTTTAAAAACCTTATAAGTCTAGTTTTCTTTGGAAAACATTTTTACTTTTGCAGCTAAAGTGTAGTTCAGAAGCTCCCATACAGTTGTGAAACACACTGAGTTGGTATTGACTCTCACCTTAAAGTAAGTAATAATCATTATATATATATATATATATATATACACCTGGAAAAAA
>NW_013666740.1:211985-232272 GCF_000517525.1 Limulus polyphemus
ACGAGAAAATAGTACATATTGGAGGTGAAGAAGGGAGCAAGTTGCACGTGGGGAAAAAAACGCGCCTGATTTAAATGTCACACCTGAACGCTCACATCCTTTTAATTATGTTTGAAATTATGAACATTGCTCAACATCATGAAAATTAAACCTTATTTTCAATAAGCAATCCTGAAAAATATTTGGGGGTGCTTAACTATTTTCCAGGTGTATATATGTACACACACAGAATCAAATACAAAGTACAGATCTAACTGTATTACCCATATTTTGCAAACTACACCGATAATTTGGCTACTATACATTACATATATATTTACTCATAAATGCTTAAATTTTAGTTATTTGTCTTAAAATGTAGAACAATAAATGAAAATTACATAGAAAAAAATGATTTCTAGTACTTACAAAAAGTTAGAGTGACAGGAAAATATTTTGCCCTAGTGTGCCTTCAGTGTTAAGTCTCGTTTATTTTTTCGAGTGGAGGGTGAGAAATGTAATTTTTGTAGGCTTCAAATACACATTTTAGAAAGGAAAAAACATTACATTACTCTGTTAGTACACTTAAACATCTCTAACTTGCTTGGGTTTATAAATAAAGTATATATATGTTAAAAAATTTAATCTCCATTCAGAGCAACAACTTGGTCACCACCATTCAACAGTCTTGGTGAGGTTATTATTTTCTCCTCCAAGCTCTTTACAAACAACTCTCAGAATCATGTGAAGCAGAACTTGCTTTTAAGAAAAGTAGGTGGAACTCAACAAGAGATTGGAAAGAATGGAGTAGGAGGAGGTGCCACTCTAGTTGATTTGTTGGATACCTTCATTTCTCAGCAAATCAAAGTGTTGGGAGGTTCTAAATTTATATAATAGCTTTCCAGTATCTAAAATTCATGTTTCTAACTCGTTAACCACTTGTAGATGAACATAGTTGGCATAAAAAATACAAACTGAGCAACAAGACACGAGGAGGGGCTATGTGACACACACAAATAGATATTTAGCTTTATTTTACTTATATTTTTATTTTGAATTAAGAAATTAAAATATACATATTATTAAAATTTAAAATATAAGCCATGTTTTGATGTCAATTTCATTGATATAAAGCAATAATAAAGTTACTTAACCCTATTGCCCCAGCTACCCTTTACTGCACATGACACAAGGTTTTAGTGTCTTACATTCAAAATTATATTAAACTACTTTTTGATTATGTTATACCAATTAAAATAGCATAAAATCTTAGCTAGTAATCCATATTTTAATAATATACAAGTTTTAAGTTCTTAATTCTACAAGGCAATATTTTAAAAAATTCTTAATTTCCATTAGTGTGACCCACATGATACATTTTCTCTTAGCATGTCATTATCCTTATTTTACCCACCACCCTTGAAAAAAGTATGAAATTAATTGTAAAATACTCTCTATAAAATCGTTATTGCTCAAACAAACTATAATTGTTTATAGCCTTCAATTTTGTTTGGTTACAGAGCTATCAAATAGAAAATCAGACCCCTCCTGCCACACTCATTGTCACATCATCTCTTTCACAATTCGTTGATAGTTCTCTTTTGCATTTCATTATTTATTACCTATAACCAATAGAAAGGCAAGGTTTTCATCTATCAAATGACGTATTGTATAACATTGTATTCTGAACAGAATATCATCAGTTTCACTCACAGTACTAGCTTGGATGAACTTGTAATGGATCTTGTCGCATAGGTAGAAAGCCGGGAAAATTTTGAGAGATAAGTGAATTTGCCTACCTGTTGCATGTTATTAGTCTATATTCTTTGGTGCATTATTTAATTAAATGAAAATTATTAAGTGTATTACTATCTATAGTATACAAAATTAGGGATAACTTTGAAAACCAGAGAGCAAGAAAAAAGAAGATTGAGTAAATACTTTCATGTTTTTCATATTTAATCTTTACTTATTATTATAAAAGCAACTAAAATATAAAAATACAGATCTTTTTAATTTAAGACTAGATTAGGTAAAATAAGTAATGATAATAATATAATTAAAATGGTTCACAAGGCATGCACACGAGCAGCTTGTGGGAAATGTAATTCGATAGCATTAAGTGAGCTGCATGTTCCATGAGTGATTTACAACTTATAATGATGCGGATAGTAGTTACACAGTTCAAAGGGCAATAATACAATAAAATTTAATTATGCATTAATGTATACTGTTACTAACTTAGAGTTACTTGGGATAAACAAATGTAGTTTCATGTTACAATTTAAAATCATTTTAAAAAGAAAAAAAGGGTAATTTAGGTTGTTTTGTTTTCAGTGGTTTTGAGATAGGGTAGAGAAAATAACAGATAAACTATAAAGTTTTTCTGGAAAAAAATGTTTGAAATGCATTTAGGTGGTTTTAGGGATTACGCAAAGGTATTTTGAGATGAGGAAAAGTATTTTAGTTTTAACATGAAAATTACTTTGCACACGGACTATTAAAAACAAATACTCAATGTAATAATGGACAAATCTTTATTTTATTTTAGTAAAAATACTTCACTAAAATATATGATGTTTTGTATTTGAAAGACTTATAATATGAACTTAAAGACTGCCAAATTTTGTGAAGATATACATGCTATATTGATAGTTAGAAGTATTAAATCTATAAAACTAATAGAGTACAAAGAGGTCGTGTGGTTGGTCAAATTGACCGAGCTCATGTTGAGAGAGAGTTAAAAACATTAAATTTTAGGAGTTTTCAATTAACATTATACAGTGAAATGTTTAGACAGTTGTATGACAATGTTATTATGTGGATAAGTAGAAAACAAATTCTCTTTTTCTTTTTTCTTTGATAATGTAATTACTATGATTCTTATAAAAATATTTTTAAGATGTTTCATGTTACTGTAAACTGCCATTACAGTGTAAATACTACATTCTGAACACCTATTTGAAATTTGTCCATTTGTTTGGTTATTTAATCATATAATATTTTCTTTATGTATAGATGAAGATGTGGTTACATAAGGGTTGATGTATCAATGAATATTAGCTATATATTAGGAATGATAGATATCAAGCACTGCAACTGTAAACAGCCTCATTGTAATCTGTTTAGTTTTGATATAGAGTTTAGACAAATGGAAAGCTTAGTCATTTTGTAGTGAAGCACAAAATGGAGCTAATAGCACACTTCATTGGATAGAATGCAGTGGAAGTTTCGATTATACTTCAGTTATATTTTTCTTTAGTTTATTCCTGGATGTAATTTGTTTGGTTTATCTACTATCTTTTACTATTTGTTTCCTGTATTTAGCAATAATTGGTTTGCATTATTGGATAAGATAAAAGAACATATTTTTTTTAGTACTGAAATGCTAAAGGTCATTTTAGGACTTGCATTATCAACAGAATTAAAAGATTCACTTTCACATGATTTTCAACTTGGTAAATTTCTTATCAAAGAAGCATCTATTCCCAGAACCACTCTGACATTTTTGTAATCTTTCATGACGTATTCACTTTCTTTGATATCGTCATTTTCATTTGAGGCCAAAACATCATCAATAAAATCTATATGGTTTTCATCATGTACAACTTAGTCATTAATATTCACAATAGTCTCATTGTAACTTGGCTGTGGTCACATTTTTCTTTTGTTTGTTGCATTACACAGACCTTAACTGGTTTTATTGTCTTGAAATTTTTACATACTCTACACTAATTCCTGTACGTTGTATATGGAAATGGTATCCATTTTCCTCATCCCGTACAGATTTTTCACAAAACATCATATGTACTTTTACATAAGTGAATAATTTTCATTGAAATTGGGTCATATTTTGTTATGCTAAAAATGCTGACAACCACTGGCTATAATTTTCTCTAGACCAATTGCAACATGAAAGTTATCAATCATTCTATAACCCATGAGAAACACCACTAGTATATACACGGGTTAACTGGCCGCATGACGTGTAATTTCTGGTTAGTATTTGTTTGTGCTTCCACTCTGACATTATTATTTTTTCTTTTCAATATTATTTATTCATCGCTATGACAACAAGAGGTTGTGTAAATGACTCAAACATATTCTATTATATTTGTGGTAAATTTGCTGTAAAGAAACAAAGGCGAAACATGACAGAATTTGTCAAAAAAGAGTATTGTGCATATTTTTGTATAAAACCTCAACCACAGAGATGACTGTTATTGTTGCTTATGTAATGTGCAAGGCTACAGTACTCAAAATCAAAAGGAAATTTCTTATCTGAACCTTCAATCTGCTATCTTGTTGCTCATGGACATGCTACTCCACCGGTGACTCTTGATACAGTTTCATCTGATGTCAATATAAATAATGAAAGGGATTGTTTTCAACCTGAAATGTCTGGTGAACTGCAATTTTTCACACAAAGTGAACATAATGATTTGGTGAGAGATTTGGACCTTTCAAAGGATTCGTCAGAGATTTTGGGGTCCAGACTTTGGGCTAAGAATTTACTTTCTCCAGGGACATCATTTTACTGGTACAGAACTTGTGAGAAAGAGTTTATACCTTACTTTTTGCAAGAAGGTTTGCTGGTTTATTGCAACAATATTGCTGAATTAATACCAATGCTAGGAGCTGCAGTCTATGAACTAAGTGAGAGGCAATTGTTCATTGATTCCTCCAAAAGAAGTCTAAAAGGTGTTCTCCTTCACAATGGTAATATATATGCATCTATTCCTGTTGATCATTTGATTTAATTGAAGGAAACGTACAAAAATCTTGAACTTCATAATACGGTCAAATAAAAGTAACATGGTTGGCTACTTTGTGGAGACTTAAAAGTCCTTTGTATGTTGGTGTGTCAACAATCCAGTTATACAAAGTTTCCATATTTTTTTTGTGAATGGGACAGCAGAGCACGAAATCAGCTGTTGATAAAGAAGCAGTGGCCACACAGAGTTAGCCTGATACTAGGATTGAAAAACATTGAACATGAAAGAAAGTCCTATTATGCCCTCTTCACATAAAACTGGGCTTGATGAAGCAGTTTGTAAAGGCCTTAGACAAAGAAGGTGACTGTTTCAAGTATCTATGTGGACAATTCCCAGCTCTTTCAGAAGTGAAACTTAAAGAAGGGATTTTTGTTGGGCCTTAGATTAGGAAATTGACTCCAGATGAACAGTTCAAAAGGACAATGAGGAAAGTTGAAAAAGACATAGATTTCACACAAAAAATCAGGATAAATAAAGATGCATATTCGTTTGATATCAATCTTCTTCCCTTTTCTTCAGTTTGTTTGTATTTTTGTTAAACATAATAAAAATGTTCATTGTGGTAAATGAAATTTTCTACGTGATAGAAAATAATGAATATTATTTTCGAAATCTACATAGCTGAATTATGGAAAATCATTATTAAAACAGGCTTGTGTTATTAGTAATAGTGAATGCACTTTTTGGCTGCCCTGACTCAGTTTAGTAGAAATTGATAGATAATCCATCATGTTCACAACCACAACAGGAGCATGCTAAGCATTTTGAATATTTAGGATTATACATTTGCAAGATAATGGTTTTATTTCGAAATAGAATTGCAGTTTTTTCTACAGTTGTTGAAGCAGATTTCAACAATTTTGATTGATTTATTTGGAGCAGCCAGTGGTCTGTTGAAGCTAAAAATATGCTAAATTATAGTAGTTTTGCTTAGTGATATTGCTTAAAAAAGAAAACTGAAAAAAAAGGGTATTTCTTCAATTTGTCATTTTTCCCTGACCAATGTGAGCTTGCCTAATTTGCAGGTATGGTCAGTGTTAAAAAGTAATTGAAATTTTTTATAAACTTAAGGTTTATCAGGGAATTGGAAGTAGAAGATTATTACACCTACAGTGCTTAGAAGCTAAATAAAGTAATTTACTAAACTGATTTGTTCAATGAGATGATTGTATACCTGTACAAAATGTGGAGTATGTTATACTTAAATGATTTTGAATATACGAGTCAGCAAATCACCATAAAATGGCATGTATCAGAACTACATTTTGACATTACTTAGTGTTTTGTATGTAGTGTGATGCCATTGAAAATTGATCACTTTTTGGAAGGATATGTAACAACCCTTTCCTACATACAGTATTCAGGCAGACAGATAGATCAGAAATTTATAATTTTAAAGATGGGAATATCTCTTGTACTTAATAATGTTATTGGAAAACAATCACATATAGATCAACTAATAACATTAAGACCATTCAGAAAGAGACTTGCAACAAGTCATACCCCAGCAATAGTAAGCAAAGTGTGGAATCTTGTAATAGATGAGAATCCACAACTACATAAATGTTTGTGGGAAAAGCTCTTTCCTTCTTAAAAAGTTACACAAGTGCTTCCTCTACATATATGCACACCCATATCATACCTCAAGCAGCTGAAGAATGAACTGGATAATTGTGCTATTCCATTGGAAGATGTACTTGTCAAATTGCCAGATGTGACACCTATAGGTTTCTGAGCAATTAGGCAGTTTAAACAGGTTCTGGGAACTATCTTTTTGATACTCTAGATGGTTTTACAAACTTAGTTTAAATTTTATGCAGTTCCCATACATTATGATCTATAAGGTTTCAGATTGCAATTGCTAGTTAAACTAGTAAAGCATATCTTTATACTTTCTGTTTTGTTCTTATTTAGATGTATTTATTGTTAAAAATTAAACTCCAGTTAAATTTGTATTTCTAACCAAGAAGCCTTACCTCTTAAATATGAAAGCCTTTCCTTGTTGAGTTGCTCTCATACTGCCATTGAACATGTGACTACAATTTTGAATGTATTGGAAACAATGCAGAGTACGTATCAACTTATTCATAGTTCTACAGCCTCCCATTTTCCATGTGCTACATTGGTTGGGTGGATCATTCATTACTCCAAGTCCAGTTTAGTACCAACATATAATACTAAGTTCATCTGGAATTTTGGATTAATAATGTTCTAGGAATACTTCATCTGTCTTGTATGGCATTGCAAGCCTTGAAGTCTCATGTTTATACTCTTCTTTCCTACACACTAACCCTAAACATGTTCTTTCTACTTTAGAGGCTATGGCTTCACTTTACAAAGTCATTCCTATAGGGTATGTCACCTACAACAGAACCTTGACCTTGCTTCTCAGTGGCAGATGACTTCAGACACATTATCATATACCATCACACCTTCTGTCATTGTTCCAGTTTTAATTGAATTGAGAGTGTATGACAGCAGGAGCTCTTTTTCTTCCTTCTCTTCTCAGCCATCATCTTTTCTGGGGAATCAATGTTATACTGGTTCTTGGACTCCTCTAAAACAGTGTATATCATATCAACATATTAGAACTTTGGGGTGTACAACTTTTCTGTCTTGAGTTCCTGTCCATTCTTCTCCTCCATTATGTGTTATTTCACACAGACAATTCTATTGTGGTAGCTTGTACCAACAGTCAGAATGGTACTTGTTCTCATTGCTTTTGTTTTGCTGCAGTTTCTATACTGCCTTGGTGTCTTTATTTTCAACATGTCCACCTTTGATCAGTTATGTTCTTCGTGTGATGAACATTTTGGCTGACTCTTTCACATTTATTGCATTCTGACAGAGTGGATCCTTCTTGCTTTTTATTTTACAGATGTCTAGATAGTCTGATAATTGATACCTTTTCTACATCAACCAACCATCATCTTCCACATTACTGGTCTTCAGTTCCAAATTCTCTGGCAGTTAAACTTGAGAGAACCTATTCCTTTTTTGCCTATCTTCCACTGCCTTCTTCCTTGGATCTTGGCCAAGATCAGTTAATTGAAATGCCAGATTCTCCTCATTGCTTTACTTTGGCCTGCTCATTTGTGGTTTTACCTATTACATCAATTTTCTTATGGACAACCAGTCCCGATAACACTATGGAATTGTGTTATGACACCCTTGAATGCCCATTTTTCACAATATCTTTTGACATTACATCTTTACAGCTGTTTGATGTTCAGTTTTTTGTCTGAGAAGCCTCAAGCTCACTGATGGTTTGATTGCTAGTCCATTCTTAGAGTTGGTGTATTAGAAATGATATATCTCCTCAACAAATTGCTTCTTTCTTTATGTATCTGTTTCATAATTATAGCTTATCAGGTTCTTCCACAGTTATTTTCAGATCTACGTTATCTATCATCTTCAGTTGCCATGGAAATTATCAATACCTTTTGTCTTATTATTCAAAGACTTCTTCTGAGTCTTATGTCTTCCAGTGATCACAAGTTCGTATTGTCCTGAATGAAACTTTGGTTTGGTATAATGTTTCTTGGCTTCACCCCATTTTTATCAGTAAATAAATCATTTGCTCTATACTTTTTATAGAAAATCATAATTTCTTATATCACTGGAACCAGTAATATCAATTTTGATTTGCACATGCTTCTTGTATGTTGTTTTCCTTGGAAAGCATTATACTTGTACCTTGATAATGCCTTCCAACTTAAAACTTGGGTTGAAAGAGAAGGTAAGCATTATTTTTTACCTGTTGTGTAACCTACCTTAACTTATTCTTTTTTCTCTGTGTGTGTGTTCAGAAGAAGACCTTTTATGTCCCGTTAGGACTATTCTTTTTTATATTGCACATACTGAATCTTTCAGTGTATCTCAGTAAAGGTTGTTATACCTTACAATGAATCATGCTCTCCAGATATTGCTTCATCTATGTTAACAAATTGACTTTTGCAATTGGTTCATCTTTTTTACAGTTATATTAATTTTTGGTTACATCTAGCCATTTGGCTGTGTCTTTGGTCACTGTACCCATAAGATATTTTATGGGCCGGCATGTGAACAAATCCAATTTTAAAGTTTTAGTTGCATCATACTGCTGTCTCTTCAGCTTATGATTATTGAAGCCAAATGAAATTCCTACTAAGTGAGTTGTTCCTCCTATGTTGTGCATGATAACCCAAGTATCAATGTACTGTCAACACCCTTTGTTTTGTTTTTTACCAATTGCAAGGTGTTTAAAGATATGTATTCCTTAAAAAAGAAACATAGTAACACATTCTGGATGAGACTCCATTTGAACTCGTATTTTACATTTTGCATATACCTGTGTGATTAGACTAGATAATTTCCTCCCTCTGTGCTGGTACTTCATGAGAAGATGATACCCTCTGCAAGTGGACAGAGAATGTCATGTTGTGGCTGATGATACCTCATCAGGTATCTTTCTAACCTTTTTGTGCATGTCCTTGTGTTGCATTAGAGACAACTGTACATGATGTCTCATATCTCCATCCTAAATTGAGAACAGTTTATTATTTTATTTTCTTAACATATTTGATGTAACCATTGCACTGTTTTACAGTTGAGAAGCACATACTTGAATCTTCCGGTTTCTTTCCAATCCTCCCTTTGGTGCTGCTGACTTGGCTGGCCTTATTGGATGTGTCTGTAGAGGGCCTTAGCCTCAGAAGCATGTCGAATCAATAGATATTACTGTTCTGCTCCTCAAAGAATCTTCTACTGTAAATACAGAACAATGTATTGCAGTCTGACCATGATTATCTGTTATGCCACTACCTGTGACCTCGTCCTCAAATGTTACAATTCCACAGGTAAATAAATACGACTTGAATCCCCATTTTCATATATTATTTAAATGGTAATGAGGATTAAAAGGATACCCTTCTCAGAAGAATGTGTTTTCTGAGTGTCTTCATTTAGTTTGGTCTTTTGTGAGGAAGGTCCACTCAATAAATCTAGTCCATTGAATGCAGTTGAGTTGTAGACCCCCTTCAATTTTTGTTCCCCTTTTCATCTCATCATAAGTATTCTATTTCTTTTTGTATATCAGAGGTAAGTCTGCCTCTTTTTGAATTTCACATTTTAAGAATTAACTCTCAAAACGGTCGATCAATTCGACCGACCTCGTAACTACTTTGGACCCATTATAGTTTCAATACTATAACTTTTAATACAGTATGTGTATCTTCACAAAATGTGGCAGACTTTTAGCAAACATTACATATCATTCATACACAGAAAATCAGTTTTTTATAATGAAGTATATTTACTTAGATTTGTCTGTGGATATATTTAATCTTTTTTGTGGCTAGTTCAAGTGCAACGTAAATTTTAAACTAAGATTAAAAATACTTTTCTTTGTCTCAAAAATCTCAGATTTCATTTGTGTAACTTCTAAAACCTCCTAAATAAATATAAAATTTTCTTTTCAGTAAAACTTTATAATTTGTATGTTACTTACCTCTACCCTGACAATATATTTGATTTTTCAGCCAGTAGACAAATCATCAAAGTATAATGAGCAGCTGTACCCTTTTTCTTTGTTATTGGTTATGAAGTTTCAAAGTACTTCTCTTGTGAGTTCGAACAGCTAAACATTTCACATATATTTTTGGTGTTTATTTTACTGTCAACTACTAAAGTATAACCCTGCTGAAAATAAAGCAGCAAATCACCACTTGTGTCATTAGACTGTTTACTTGACACTGTAATATGGTACTATCGAGAGCAACAAAGAAAGAACAAAAAAATAAGCTGACATGATGTTGGACTTATTTTACAATGTTTACAACAAGAATTAACCAGAGTAATAAGATTGAGCTTTGAATCTGTAAAACATTTATTATATGGTTTGGAGTCAGTTCAGTAAATATTGCAAGTGTTTGAGTATTGGTCATCCTTCTAGGATGTTTGGAATTTAGCAGTATACCATGTAGGTATACAAAGATATTATTTGCACTCATGGTTATTAAATACTATTTATTTACAAGTGCTTAAATTTTAGTTATTTTAATTAAAACATAGAAGAACAAATAAAAAATGCTTAGAAAAACAAAGATTTCAAGTACTTACAGTGTTATGAGATTTTGTACTCATGCGTCGTATGTGCTAAGCCTCATTTATTCTTCCGGGTGGAGAGTGAAGAAACATTAATTTTTGTAGGCTTAAAATATAAATTTTAGAGAACAAAAGAATTATCATAATTACCATATAAGTGCACAAGAAAACCCATGTAATTTATCTAGTTTCTAAAATAGCTATATGTGACTTTAAAAATATCTCGAATCTATTCAGAGCAACAACATAGTCATCACACTTTAACAGTTTTGGTGAAATTATGACTTTCTCCTTCAAGCTATTTACATATGACTCTCAGATTTACTTACACAGGAAACTGCTCTTTCTCTTGGTAGCAAACAGTTCAAAAGAAGTTGGTGGGACTAGACAAGAGGTTTCAAAAGAATGGAGTAGTGGGAGGAGCCACTCTACTAGATTGGCTAAATATAATATAATGACATCTCTGCAAATCAAAGAGTTGGGAGGTTCTTATTTTATATTCTAACTTGTCTGTATCAAATTTGAGTTTCTAATTTGTTAACTCACTGTACACGCTGTATGGTAGGCATAATAAAATATAAACTGAGCAATAAGACAATAGGAGATGCTATGTGACAAACAAAAATTGATATTTAGCTTTTTTCTTTATATTTCATTTTAAATTAAGAAACTAAAACATATATAATATTAAAATATGAAATATAATCTATGTTTTGATGTCAATTCCATTGACATAAGTAATAGTAAAGTTATTTAATATAATTTTAAAAATAATTCTCTATAAAGTCATGACATGCACTCTTTAACCTGCCCACAGTGAAAGGGTTAAAATGTATTGATGACTGGGTAATACATGCATGTTAACCTCTTACCAGCTTTTGTATTTTTGCCACATATATGGTGAATATTCATTTTTGCATCGATTAACTGGCAGAACTGATATTTCTTATTTTCATTCATCATCATCTTTCTTCAACAGGCCTAGTGCTTACCTAATTCTAGCAGTAACTATAATTTTATCATCAATTGATAGAACAAAACAGTCTTCCCAATCTTTGATTACATATTTCATTATTATTATTATTCTATGCAAAACTTTGTAAAGCTTTAGAATACACTCTATAACTTACTAATTCACATATACTATCTTATAAAAAAGTAAACAAACAAGTATTAGGGGAAAAAAATATATTGCTAAATATAAAAACTTTGTAGGGCTGGCTACTGAACTTGAAAAAAGGAACCAAACAAGATAAGGATGGAAGTGGACCTGTCACTTGATCCGGTTAATGAGCACATAGCAGACTGTCTCTACTTTACATGGAGAATAAAATCCCTACATTATTGTTTAGTTGGTCCAGCTTTCTGTTTTGGCTGAGCAAATGCATCATCTAATCCAGCTTCTTCACTTGTAGTATTTATACATTCATATTCTAAAGGTATTTCAGTAGTACTATCTGTAAAATTAAAAAAATACTGCACAATGACAACTTGCTCTTCCTTGTCTGTCAGTCAATGACATAGGTGAAAGATCAAAGATTAATATTGGAAAACATTTTACCAACATGTGCTGCCATCTATGCATAGGCTATGGACCTTGCTTGTACACTTTACGTGAATTGTTTGAAAGTACTGTAAACACAAGGCTGCTCTTTTACAGAAATTTTACAGGCTTGATGGTTAAGGGGTTAAATTTTAAATTACTATTTATGCAAGTAGATTTGAAAGAGTAGAAGAGAGTTTGTGAACATTTACTCCCTAATCCATTTTATATATACTACAGCTTTAGTAATTTATTTTTAAACTATTCTTCAAGTTCACCTTGATTTCACTGCATCTTAGTTATGAAAATACTGTAATTGGCAGTAGTAAACATATCTTGAGTTTTTTGCTTTTGTTTTAGTATTTATAATATTTTTGTATTCTATTTCATATAAGTTAGACTATGTTACTGTTTTCAGGAGTTCTCATTAAAGTAGTTTTTTGTAATATGTTTGTAATTAGTCAAAGGGTAGGGAGAGAGAATTAGGATGTTTGGGGAAAAATAGAAGTACCTTCTGTATTTACCTGTTTAAATAAGGTGTTTCTTTATACTTTCTTTTAAACGTATTGAGGAAAGTTACAGATTATGATTAGACTTACATCATGAACTCTATATTGTGTGCTGCTATTCTGTCACAGAAGCTCTCCAAGATATAATTATTTCCTTGTTTCCATTGTAGGATGATGGGAATTCCCCCACAGCCTCGTGGTCGAGGTGGAAGAATGCCTCCGCCTGGACCCAGAAATTATGGTAGGCTTTCATTCCCACTTTCTCTTTTATCTTTTTCTTTATGTTTTGTTAATTTTTTTTGTATTAGTTTCTGTTTCTGTTTTTCCCGGCATGTAAGTTTTAGCTAGTTAAAGTTGTCCTGAGTCGTGTTTGTGATTTAACAGTCATGTTTTACCTCCCTTTCTCCACAAAAAGCAAAAAACAAATTAAAAAAGAAAATAATTGTTACTTTTGTCAGATTATGACTACGACTATTACGGGTATGGTGACTATTGTGGAGGATATGCTGATCCCTACTATGATGATTATTATGGCCCTTATGATGACTATTATGACTATGACTATGACTACGGATATGTTCCACCGCCGCCACCGCCAAGAACACGAGGAGGACCAGATAGGGTGGGTTGCCAGCATAATCTGTTTTAAACTTCACCATAATAATACCCTTATCTGCCCTCTTTTCTAATTTATCATATCCGAGCTGTAAGTTAGAAGCCGGGAAAAAACAGTTGGGTTATTATGTGTTTTAGGGTGTTAGACTAGATTCTAAAAATATTGTAACTGAAAAGAGCTCGGATATGATAATTATATATGTTGTTGTAAACAACAACTTCATATATATTCATGTAAGAGGCCTTAGTTTGTGGGTCTTGGTTTACATGTATTTTTACAAAAAATTGATTAGAAAAGGGGGCAGTATTACAACTAAATTTTACTTACAGAGTAAATTGTGAATTCCCAGTTCGATTCGTAATGTCACTGAACATCTTGGTAGTTTCTGCTAATAACTATTATCTTTACTCAAGTTCTTTGAGCGGCAGTACCATGCAGTGTATGATTTAATGATATTTTTGCTCTTGAAGATGTAATATGTTGAGTGTTTTGGGGCAGAATATGGCCAAAAAAAATCATTCAAAATAACTTTTCGTAGGATGAACTGTTTTTTAAGTATTGGGTAATGGAAGTGCACTCGTATACCAAGAGAAGAGTTCAGAGATAATACTTTCCTTTTCAACATGTAACTGTTCACATACTGGTGTGTTTTTCAGTGAGTTAATTGAAAACTTTAGTTGCAAGGCAGTTTAAAACCATTTGTATAGTAACACTTTTTAATCATTTACACGTGGTTCACTCTTAACAGAATTGCCTTTCATTTCTGTAGTTTAAAATATTTTTCAAAACATACTTACCCCCACCTCTCACACAACAGTTATTACTCAACTGCCAGGATTTCTTCCTTTGACTATGTAATCTTTGGTCTGATTTTTTCTCGCTTGCTACAGTCTTTTATACACCAGTTAATTGCCCTTGGCGATATTTGCCTCGTGACACTCTCCACCTATGTCAATGCATCCTCTATCCTTGTACTGTATTAAAGCACCTCATTAAGCTAATGTTATCACTTTTTCTCTACAGAGTGATCAGTAACGGGTTTCTCCGTATTACGATCGGTGGAAATACTTTGAGTGTTCTTAGTTTAGTTGGTTTTCATAAAATTGGGGAGTGGGTCATTCTTGGTTGTGACAGTCAGCGATCTTATTCGTAGTGAGATGGAGATGTATATTTGATTTGATAGTGTTCCTCTGAGTGGCTCTGAGGCTACAATTGACGGCAATCCTGGATATTCTGGAGAGAATTTCGATTTGCTTTTTCCTGTGTCTTCTTTTGTGCTCCTCGAAATTAGGGACTCTTAAGGTGGAGTTTGTAATTAACCTAAATAGATCAGTGTCCCCCATTGTTTTGTTTTCCTAACACTAAACTTTGTTGAAAGACTCTCAGGATCACCAACTTCATTGATGACGATCTGGAACCATTGTTAGCATGCACATTGGTTCGATTGTCACCTTCTACATTCAACCCTGTTGTCGTCGATGTCTCGATTTTCATTGGCTCCTCTAGGGGGTTATAGTTCTGCCCCCATTTGAGGGCCCCTGACATCATCCCCTTGGTACCCAGAATAGATAATGTCCATATCCAAGGGTTCTGCTGCTCAGTTGGAATGCCTCCAGCGATGTCAGTTATTATTGTATGCCTTAGGGGGTCTGTGAGGGTTCTGCTTCAAGAAATTCTGGACATGTGGTAACCTTAACCATAAATCCATGGGTGCTACAGATACTTGTTTCAGGATTAGTTATTCATTTCACATCTTCAACACCATTATCCACCCAACCTATAGTGTTTCTGTCTCCCACAGATCCTTGGATTTCAAAACTTAGTTCTAGGGCTATCAGAGTTTTATTGACCTGGGGGTAGGAGAGAGAGAGAGTCATGCCAGTTCCTCCGGGGTTTATTCCCATCAGTTTGTTGGGCCCAAGAAGACAGGAGACTGGCATCCAGTCATCAATCTTTCTCATCTATATCAGTGTGTATATTCTCCAAGGTTCACAAATGACTCATTCCTCAATCTTTTTTTTTTACTAGGATTGTGGATGTCCAAGTTTGATGTAGTCAGTGTCTATCTGCACATTGCCATAGTGGTGGTTGTCCTGCCACTATCGGAATTTTTTGCACAAGGGTCAGGTGCTGAGGCTCAGAGTTTTTAGCTTCAGACTAGCATCGGCACCACATGGGTTCTACCAAATTGTACAAGCTTTCTTTGGTCACCTCCAATCCCTAGCCCTGTGCACACACCATTTAGTGGACAGTCTGTTACTGCTGGCACAATCTCATCAGTTACCAAAACGTCACACTCTGAATCTATTTTCAGAAACAACCAAGGCAGGCATCATTCTTAGAGCTGAGACATCTATTCTTGCTCCAACTCAATATGTCACAAATCTGGGTATTTTTTGTTTTTCATTGCTTATCTCAATCCCGTTCAACCGACTTCCATCTGGCTCCACACTATGGAACAGAAAGCCCAACTCTTACTCCCCTCTCCTTCTCCCACTGCACGGATGGTTCTTTCTCTTTTGGGAATGTGGGCCTCACTTGAATCCTATATGTCTTTGGGACGAGTGCACAAGAGATCCTTTCAATGGTTTTTATGCAACCAAAGGATTATAAATCTCAATATACTGGATTCATCAGTTTCCTTATTTAGGATCATTCTTCGTTCTCGAGAGAATGATAAGTTGGAACAATAGTGAGATATGGGTTCCTCAGCTGCCATCTCATCCAGAAATCCATCTCTTAATGAATACTTCAGAGATTGGGGCATATCCCAACAATCAGGAATTCCAGGGTCTATGCACAGACAACGAGACTTACCTCTACATTTTAGTCCTCATTGTTCTTCAAAAGTTGATGCCTTATGGTCTGCGCTTATTAAGGGGAACATTGTCAAGCTATGACAATTCCATGTTGGTTTGCATTTCCCATTAAGGCGATACTTGGTTCAGGGCTTGTTTTTGACCCTTGAATTTCCTTTCTTGGAACCACTCCTATTATATCACCCCACTAGCTTGCCATGTTCCATAGGTGATGACTGCAGTAGCAGTTCAATCGTCTTGACCCAAACAGATTCTCCCAACAGAATTGACGCTGTATCTCAAGGTTTTCTGTTGGATTGATTCTCATTTTGAAACACTGATAATTGATGGGCTGGCCACTCATTGGAACACCCAACTACTGGCAATGGATGCATTTCGTCAGAATGGAATTACAACTCTAGGACTTCACTCAAGTAATATATTTACCTATGGTACTAACTGTGATTTGTTCCAACCCATTGTCGGGCCCTGTTGGTAGCACCGGATTGGCTGCTACTCCTTGGTTTCTGCTTCTGCATTACCTTTGTGAGTGCTCACCTTTTTAGCCTTCTCTGTGGAGGCAATCATGATCTGACATGGTACACCCGGCTATCCAGAAGCTCAAGCTTCAGGCATGGAAGTTATGCAGTCCTTTGCACAGCATTATGGTTTAATTTTTAGGGTTGCCATGTGTCTGTTTCAGGCTTTGCTTAGTCTGGCGATGGACATTTATCAATGGAAAAAATACACATTTTGGCAATGGTGTATTGAGAGCAGGTTGAACTTTGAATCATTGAATTGAATAAATTGGGGTTGGTTTGCTTTTAAAAATTTATGGAACTTTGTTCACCTATTGCATTGTTCCTCAGGACTCCCCAGTGTGCCCAGATTCTACTAGTGGATGGAGCTAGGGAGTCCTCACCACACCCATTTTCCAGTCACTGGGTGCTGGACAGAGGCTTTTCCTCCACTCTTGAAGAAGAGGGTGAAGTTGGGGACCCTCCTTCCTGGGTCCCCAGATGTTGGTAGGAGATGCACCAGCCTATGCGAGAGCCTACTTGTAATACCATTTCAAATTTGACACTCAGCTGTCTGGTTGAATAGAGTGGTCCCATCCTGGGTCCTTCATTGAGCACAGTTTGTTCCACATCTTCCTCATAATTCCGGGAGGCAAGTGGAATTTATTTCTCCCACACTGTTGGGGAGTGTCCATAATTCCAGACCTGATGAGCTTTGTTTTCTCTGGTTGAATAAGGCATACAAGATCCTGTCATTTCGAGCCTGGGATGTTGCCTTTCATACTTTTTCAGGTTGAGGAGAAGGTTTGTACACTTTGGTGTTGCTTACTTTCTTGTCACAATTCCGATGGCTTGGAATGCATCACTCTATGGCTACATATATATATATATATATTGAAGTCCAACTGCCTTGGCCACCAACGTGGGATATAGGGATCATTACCCTGTAATTCCAACCCCGACCAGTGGAACCTCAGCTATCTGGTTGGGACCTTGCCAGTAGTGATGACAAATCATGTAAAGCTCCACCCACAGTACATGAATTAAGTTATGTGTGAAGAGCATACCTGTTTTAGATGTTGTGCAGTTTCCCCCACTAGGGTGCCAATCTTCTGTTGACACACCCATGATCTATGCAGACACTGTATGGATAATGCCCTCACCAGCCCCTCTATCTTCTGAATGTGGGATTCTAGCTGTAGTGTGAGTGGAGGTAAATACGTTTTGGAAGTTAGCATTTTCTTAAATCAAAAATGTATTTCCAATAATACTTACCTCTTCTAACACTCCTGCCCTTCCTCCCCATTAAGAGCTGGTGTAAGAGACTGGGATTGAGTCAGTCTTGAAAAAGTGATAACATTATCTGAATGAGGTGCATTCATGTTACTGTATCCAATAATATAAAACTAACCTTTAGTCTTTACAAAGTGACCTTTCTTGGCTGTATTATAGTACACTAGTATTTTGTAAAATACAGTCACATTTCAATTATTATACATTATATATGTTTATACATTATTGCTACTTAGAAACAAGTTCTTAAACTTATTTTTCTTAAAACAGAACAGTAAATAAAGAAGTAAAGCAAACAATTATCTCTTCTAGTTACAACCTTTATACTTGGTTGCTAAGCCTTTAAAAATTTTGCACGTGGAGGATATGAAACGAAATAATTTTTTTAGGTTTTATAGATATAGTTGAATAACTAAAAAATCAAAAATTACTATATCAATTCCATAGAGTTCTGCTATAATTTGTCAAGCTTAGTAACTAAGCTGTATTTCAGTATAAAAAAATAGAAATTTCTAGCAGACTAAAGACACAACCTGTCTCCTTGAAACCTTAAATCAGAAGAAAGAGATGGCATCCTAAAAAGGCTATGAAATCCACTAGGGGGGACATTCTGAGCTTCCGATTGGTTATTCATGTCATATATAGAAGTAAGTGTACATACGGGAGCATTTTCAAGATTGGAAAGATGTGGGTGGGGTGCCACTGTGTTTGGTTTATTACATGAGCAATGTCTTAGCAAATAGAAAAGACAAGAGTTTCTTGTTTTATATTCTAGCTTATCAATATCGCCCCCCAGTGGCACAGTGGTATGTCTGCGGACTTACAACGCTAGAATCCGGGTTTCGATACCCGTGGTGGGCAGAGCACAGATAGCCCATTGTGTAGCTTTGTGCTTAATTACAAACAACTTATCAATATCGGGAATTTGAGTTCCTAATTGGAACCAGTGCTGCATTCAACATACCACATGACACACAAAAATCAATAGTTAGGTGTGTATTTTTAATATTTACTTTTAAATTAAGAAATTGAGTAACGTATAATACTAAAATTTGAATTATAATCTAGAGTTTGATACAAACTCATTGATATAAATTCATGAAATAGTAGTTCAATAAAATTTTGAATGCGAGTCAACAAACGAGATGACATGGGCTTTCACCCATGACCCATCTGGAAAGGGTTTATCAAATGTACATAATAAACAGTAATAATTAAATAGCAAAACAGAACAAAGTAACACTAACACTTAAGTCAGAAAATAAATATGGATTTCCAAATGTTACAAAAGTTATGAAAGAAAACTTGTTATTCACATTTTTTTAAAATATTGTTGATTAATTGAATGTGCCTTTGATAAAGGCATCAGCTAAATGAAAATATTTATGGATAAACAGCAAAACAAAACAGAGTAATAGTAATGCTTTAGTTAGAAAATAAACCAACGTTCAACAATACGAAAGTTAATGTTGGGACAATGTGGCTGTAAAAATATCCATTGTTTAAAACAACTTCTATTAGGTCTTGTATACTAAATATTCAATACATTTTATTGAAGCACTACAATTGCTAACTGTGCTCCATCATAATGGTCTGCTGTAGTACACAGAAGGAGCTGCTTGTATAACATTTTTGTAATGTGTTTTAACATTTGTTTAAGTAATGGGTATTATAATAACCAAAAGATTGAATTTCCAATGTGCATGGCAGTTAACATGTGATTATTATTCAAACATTCTCAACCACTTTATTTTTATAAGAGAAACACAAATCTGACACTGTTTGAATTCTCCCTGTTTATAACAACTTCTAAGCCCTGGCTAATTACACCTTCAAGCACAGTCCTGGAACTACCCTTGCAGATAGATGTTGTATTTGTGACTTTTATATCTCAGCAAATATATGTATTATATTCTAAAACCTACTTGGATCTTGTTTCTTTAGCAGAAGTACCAAAATGTATTTATGAAATAGCTTTTTGTAATTTATGGAACATTTTGAGACAAACTGAGTAACTTCCTTAAATTAGAAGTTTAAGATGCAGTATTGATTATGTTTCAGGTGCATGGTGGACATGGTGGAATGATGCCCCGTGGTCGTACCCCTGGTCTGGGTCACCCTCATGGCAGGGTTCCGGCCACTATCCCCCGAGGTCGAGGTATCCGTGGAGTG
>NW_013666740.1:232958-236057 GCF_000517525.1 Limulus polyphemus
GGGGAAGCCAGCCAATTCCTCAACAGCCACTTAGTTCTGGAGGTTACAATAGTTATGGTTATGGATCATTAGAAGGGGACTCACCATGGTATCAAGACTCATTTGGACAACAGTGGGGATAAGCTAACATCTCTTAGTAAATGCAGTTTAGAACCATATGAAATACAAGCCTGACAAGAAGAAAGTGTCGTCAGTAGGGAGTTTCCTTGTTTTAAAAGGGAACAAGCTTCCACCTGTAGAACATG
The DNA here is from genome assembly GCF_000517525.1 of Limulus polyphemus. Classification (NCBI taxonomy): domain Eukaryota; kingdom Metazoa; phylum Arthropoda; class Merostomata; order Xiphosura; family Limulidae; genus Limulus; species Limulus polyphemus. The sequence goes on from NW_013666740.1 coordinate 233,204, forward strand.
CACTTGTCAGTACATGGTAATGTTGTGTGTAAGTCATTCTATTGTAGTACCTAACTTTATCAACAGTAGATATTTCAGTATTCAACCATTGTTTTATCATCTGGTTAGTTCTAACATCAACTTGAATATCTTACAGGCCAAAAAGACACTTTTATCATCCTGCTTGTAAATTTATTCCATTTACAGAAATTTGTATTTCTTCTACCAATCTGGATAATAAATATAAAGAACCCATTACGATATCAAAGTGATTATGTACATTATAACTGTATCATCATGAACTGAATTAAATAACTTCTCAACTTTTCCTTGGTTTATACTGTGAATGCTTACAAAGGGTATTTCTAGTCTAAGACCCCTCAGAGTGATGTATAAGTAAGCAGAAGGAAGAGTTCAGGTAACTAAATAGGTTAGTCAGGTTATTGAGTAACTGGCTGGTAATTATTATAATTTTTTTTTTAATGTCTCCTAAAGCTGATGGCATCAAAACCCCCTATTATGTAAGTCTGTGATGAAAGGTGTAACCTGTCAATTGTCTCAATAAATGTCTTTTACCATATGCTGTTACATGTGTGTCTTTATTACAAGGAGAAATTACAGTATATCACACTTGTTGTTGGTTTTTCCCATGAGCATTAAAACAGAATTAATCTTTACTGTACGTAATTGTCAATTAATTAGAACTTTTTGAGTAAACAAGAAAATTTTTCATTTCTAAACCCCAAAATATTCGTTTTAGTTCAAAGTGATTTGTAATAAATTGTACTACCGCAGTATTTCTATCAATTAAGTTTGACAATAAATATAAAGTCAGAGCTATGGTTTTACATATCTGCTGTGACAGTTTCTAGCACTTAATAATAGGGCCCTGTGAATCACAAAATGTGTTTTCGAATTAAATCATTACGACATATTCAAATGGAATCAGCTGTGCAGATTATAGGGTATGTAGGCCTAATTAACTTTTTAATCAAATAGAAAATGGTTTATTTATTTATGTAGGGTGCTTCTACACACAGTTAGTAATGAGTATAAAAGTAAATATTTCTAAAAACAAAAGATATGTATTTAAACATCGGGAGAAGAATGGTACAAGTTTTTTTACCAGGAAACAGGTTCCAGTATATAAACTGAATTAAAAGCTAAATTCTAAAGTTTACCGTAAGTGATGTAGATTCGGAAATATAAAATCGGGGACCAAGCTAACGAAATGAATCGAATACTCAATCCCGATTCACTATCGTATCGAATTTCGAAGCTTCGCAGGGTCCTACTTAATCTCATAACTTTTAAATTATACTTTCCAAGAAAGTCGAGAGAGTATTCACTTGACAGACAGGGATACTATTTTGGGATAACAAATAATTTGTATTTACTTGTTGCAGTTCTAGGACAATTTCTTCCATTTTTAAGTTAATGAAAAGTGAGGGGTAGAAAACATAGTACAAATACAAAAAGATATATAGTTAGTTCTGCAGGGGAACACCTTATTACTTATTTTAAAAGTTGCTCAATTTGAATTTCAACTAAAGTAAAAAAATAATAAAAACTTGCAAAATTTCAGCAACATAACAATAGTTATAGTGCGTTAATTTAACTATAGAATATCACTTTGGTCCGGCATTTAAAGAACTTAATTTGTTTTAAAATTGTCTCTACACATGATACTAATCATGTAACTGCAGTGGTATCAGTTCACCTTGTACATGTAATAAGCAATTTGGTTAGTATTGAAACGAGATAGTTAACTAGGCCATGTATTTTATTTTACTCACCATCATGCCCAAAGTTGAACAAAATACGCGGCCTAACTAACTAATGAATGAATATTTGCTGTAAAAATCTTATCAATACTATAAGTGTAGGTACCAGTTTGGCCGCCAATTTTGATTTCATTCAAGTCGCATACTCAATCCTATTTTGGCCGCACATTTTTTTCACATCTAAGATGTTTTTGATTGATACCATATCCAAAAACAGACATTAAAATGCGATCCAGCAAGCTAGTTTAAAGATAAATGACAGGACCACTACTATACGTTGATTTTGTAAAGTAATGAATTACAATCTTAAATGTGTATTTCGTTTAAAATTAAGAGGGAATCCTCAATAGCCGTGGCACTTAAAATTCTTTTAGGCAGGATTAGAGTAAATTAATGAGTGTGACCTTCGGCGTGATCAAGTACATCAATCGAAAGGGTATGGCCTCATGAGTCCAAAACTGTAATTAGATCACAAATCGATCAAGAGATGACTGAGCTGTGATCCATAAGTTTGTACTTTTTTTTTGGTGGGGTGGGGACAACAACAACTCGGAGCCGTTCTGAGCTGTTATTCCGCGGCTAAAAATACCCATTATTTCCTCCATTTCAAAGACAATAGGATAAACGTCTCGCAACAATGAAAGAAGCAAACAATAGGACAAGAAGAGAAGAATCAAAATGTTAATACCAGATAACCTATATATCTGACTCTTAAAAGACGATAAAAAAAAAGATCTGTAACAGAATGAAAGATAACGATGAAGAAAGGACAATAAAAACTTGAAAACTGATGAAAAAATATAGCACAAAACGTTTAAAGGAATGAAGTGATTTTTTTTCTCGTAATCCTAGAAATGTAACATTGTTTATTTGCTGGGTAATAAACTGATGTAAGATTATTAATTATTATACCGTATTATATATATATATCAAACGACAAATAGAATATGTTCTAAATAATAAATATGCCTTAAAAACTAGTTTTAAGTTTATGAAATGCGGTTTAAAATCGCATGTAAGAATGGCAAGAAGACGGATATCAGAGGCGCAGAGATGGCAAATTATTGGCATGAATTCCGCTGGTATGTCCT
>NW_013666740.1:236997-238286 GCF_000517525.1 Limulus polyphemus
AGAATCAGTCACAAGAACGTCGAATCTGAATCACTTGAAAAAAAACACGGGGGGTGCTTAACTTTTTTTCCAGGTGTATACATAAATTGAACTGAAATTATTATCTTTTAAGATCGGTATAGGTGCCGAGTGATAATGTGTTTTATAGATACATAACATTTGCCGTGAGTGAAAATGTCACTACCAAAACTATAAATCAGGTCGTTGTACAGTAAATATTTTATCAGCATACTTTAGCTTTTTGAGATTATTGCTCCAATGGGTCTTAATTTAAAGCTACACGATTTGGTGCTGTTAAACAGCGGCTGTATATAAGCTGTAGATGTCATATGACTTGCTAATTTGCATATTCAAAATCGTTTTAGTATAACTCAACCGTTTATGCAGTTGGATATAATTTTTATACTTCTTGTTTATTTGTAGACTTCTGAGTTGTTGTTGTAGACAAATAAAATGGATAATGTGGTTATTTCTATTGGTAGTACATATGGTTATCAACTGAACTTAGCTCGCATGATGTCCATTAGCTATGCTCTTAAGTGCGCTGTACCGACTGGTTGACAGACTTAACTGGTAATTGTAATATCAGAAGTTGAGCAGTAAAATATCAGAATTGGATATTATTATTCATTTTGTTCAGAATTTGACTCTTCAAGATGCGATTGGCCAAGGTGGTTTCCAGCTGTCTCGCCTCAATTAGTGAAGTGTACTGCCTAAAAATTCCGTTTTACATATGCATTACCATTATGCTTTTATTATAGTTGTCATAATTACGTAATTGCTATAACCTTGGAAAGCTGTCATACTTAATTCGTATTAACATGGCTAGTAGCTATAATGTTTAACTCATTATCAAACTGTTACGTATCTACTTGTTTGTTAATTTCTTGTAGAAATTCTTTCCGAGAAACTTCAGCGATACAAGTTCTTTCTTAATTAAAACTGGTTTATTCTTTCTCGATACAACTTTGCAATGCACAGAATTTCCACAGTCACTTTAACTTAACTACTTTTATAAACATACGCTATAATTCACAGCGATTCACACACTTACGGTGCCTGCTGTTCGCTTGACTCAATTATTTCTCTTCAATCTATCTCCGGCTTATATACTAAAAAAGAGGGCGTTCAGCTAACGCTGGGACATCCGTGAGGTTCCCCGATAAGTCACGATTCTTTTAGAAACACCAGCGCTCATGCTACCAGCGTCGCGTGACTTCTGATGTCGTAACAGTGCCCCTTCTTTAGTATTGTTCATCCCGAACAAAAGCCACTTACATTAAACCAAT
>NW_013666740.1:239266-263558 GCF_000517525.1 Limulus polyphemus
CGAACAGATCTTATAACTCTGATTTCCTTTATTCGTTGTTTCACTAATCATTGTCCAATTAATTTTTTTTTTTTTTTTTTTCATTAGGCTCATCTTTCGGTACCAAACAACCATACTCATTAAACATTCAAATTTTAAAACTGCTTTTTGACCTATATCAATATCTTATGGATTTTTCTAGTATTATCCCGAAATTGGAAACCTAGTCTATTATCCACCCTGTTCAAGTTGCTCACTAACTTTATGAACCCAAAAAACATTTTATTAGCTCCTTAACGTATAATAGTTTTAAATATGGAATTGATGTTTGTCTACTGTAACTTAAACTTCAGATTAGTTATACTTTACAAGAAAAAACGCATGTTTAATAAAATTTTACCGATTCAGGTCATCCACTGGAGAAATATCCACATTTGTTATGGTCAATGGAGAATAAAAGGCTGTTTTTACATTTTTTCTAACATGTCGAAAAAAAAGACCAATAGCAAGAAGAGTATAAGAATATGAGAAAGAAAATAAAGCTTTAGTTTCTGTAGGGAAACAAAAAAAATCATTCCAACTATACTAACTTTATTCCTTAGGCTATTTTACATGCTATCCCAAAATTTGTATATTTATACTTAGCAATAAATATATTTTTATACTGATAATATTTAATAAAATTCATTAATAGCTTTCAATTTGACTTTTTTTCCATACGGTATATATTTTTTAGCTAAAATGTTTAGTGATCAAGCTCGTATTCTTGATTCTCACTACATAAAATTTACATATGTTTGATGTGTGACTACTTTTATGTTAGTTCCTCGGATCTCCACAATATTTCAGAAAGCCTAGCTTAGAAAAACCTAAACTAAACACACAATCTAAATCCTCAAATACTTTTTTTGGTTACACAAAAAATACATAAAATCATTAAATAATTTCAAAAATCACTGCTTAAAAAATCAAACTGTAACAGCTCTCAAAAAATTTGAATTGTTAAAATGTCTTAAGCCTGCAGACTGCTGGTCAAGAAGAAAATGTGTGGAGATGTTTCGTTCTAAATGCTTATTTCTAGAAAGTTGAATCCATGATGGATTAGAATCTAGCCTATTTAGTAGTAAAGGTTTTGTCATCATTTTACCAGCAGGTCTTATATAATAATGAATATAATGCAACTTTAATTCCATATTGTACTAAAACTTAGCCTGCTTGGCAACTGTTTTATCAGTGAATTTTATCTAGAAAACAATAACTAAGATAAAAATTATTAACCATTGAAAGGTTAGTTTCAGATATTTAATATGGCGAACTTGAAAGTTTTGTACATTGGAGAGTAATGCCTATTCCATTTGAGTTTACAAACATTTTCTTAGAATAATAATTTAAGTTGCTAAGAGTAATGGTTCAATCGACATTAAAAGTAACTTCAAAAACTGTCAATTGGCTATAAATGTTAAAGTCTGAAGTTTTATATTTGTTTATTAAATTTTGCACAAAGCTACCCGAGAGCTATTTGTAATAGCCATCCCTAATTTAGAAGTGACAGACTAGAGGGAGGGCAATTAGTCACACAACCCACCGCCAACTCTTGAGCTACTCTTTTACCAATAAAATGTTGGAATGACCATCACATTATAACGCCCCCATGTTTAAAAGAGTGAGCATATTCGGAGAAGAGGTTCGAACCCACGACCCACAGACTGCGAGTTAACGCCTTAACCATCAGGTCATGCCGGACCGCAGACTGAAGTGATCTTACGTTGTGAAAATTGTTGTATAAAATGCTGCCTAAGAGAAATGACCAAGAATAGTTAGCCATAAATTTCAGCTGAGGTGCGAATGACACTCGTATGGCAACAACCATTACCCTGACTTATTGTGTGAAAATATAAACTCCCTGCTGGAATCTAATCGTTTGCAGAAACTACAACAGGTGAATCAAAGCAGTGTTGTCGGTGTGGATAAAATGAGCCATAGAGAAATGGTGACAAAACTGTGCAGAGAATCTCTTTTTAGGAAGCTAAGTCAAAAAGATGTATCTCCTATTCTAACTACGAAATCAACAGAGACATCATAACTTCCAAAGCAGGGAGAGAAAGAGAGATGATAGAAAGGCTATCAGAAATGAAGTAGAAGTTTACAATACACATCATTGCATGACAAGTTGGACAGTACAGGAAGTCTCTGGTGACTGAAGTCAAACAAAGCTTTGTAGGGCAGATTAAAACCCCGCCTGCTTACGTGAATAATAGTCACAAATCATGAAGTTATGTGATAAAGCAGAGTGAAGCTTGAGTTAAAAGTAAGAATGAGGTATGAATTCCAGGATTACCAATCCAGAAAAACATGTTTTGCTTTGCTTCGTGTTATGAAAATATGGAAACAAGAGAGAGAGAGGTTTGTAGAAATGAGAAGCCTTCTGCACATACATCAGCAGGAGATATTGGTATAGAATATAGCATCATTCTGAGATTTAACAGGAGTTAAATGACAGGAAAATGATGAGGGATAAAATAACAAAGTATCTACCAAAAAAAGAAGAAGAAATTTCCCAAAGATTTGCACTTTTATAATGCCCCAGAGATGGGTTATTTGGGATTACATTGTGCACCAGGTCCATGTGGATACTATATGAGATCACTGCATGATTCCAGCAGTGGTAAGACTGGTTAAAGCTACCTATGTTTATATGGGAGAAGATGTCATATTATTTGCTTAAACTAACAGAATAATTGTAACGATAAGCAGGCCTGACATGTAACTATTTTCCTCGACCTTCAGTTTTTATTTCAGTTGTGCAGCAACAACGTAGGACCACAAGTTAAATCAACTTCATCTACTAAAGACTGAGGAAAGGTTTCACAGGAGTTGTCACATGATTATTATGCCACTTCAAGTCTACAGTCATGGAAATTTCACCTTTCTTGCTTCTACTGAGGACAAATCATACATTGGTTGCTTGAAATCAAGTGTTTGTTTAAGCAGCTGGAGAATGATACGGGTATTCATGCTATTTTAAAAGAATACAAACCGCTCATTTCGCTATGAATTTCTGGGCTATAAGACTATTGAAATGGGTAGGGGGAACCATTTTCTTCGCACATGAGATGGATTAAGAAAAGCCAATAGAAAGAAAGTGTGAAGGTTTGACACGACAAAAGGGCCTTTTCCAATGAAAACTAAACTGCAGGGCTATTGTCAAGATGCATGCTCATCAGATAGAGCATGATACGATGTAGCAACATGGACTGTAAAAGATATGTTGAGGCTCCAAAGTCGTTTTTAATATAATGTTGATCTGTAATACTTATTAATATAATGTTTTTAACCACTTTAAGTTAATGAACGCTGATGGAAGGACATGATTTTGGTTTGTGTGTGTGTGTTGTAAATAATGAAAAAGAAATACAAAAATAAGTGAGAGGTTGACAGAGAACGGGCTAAAATTGTAAGAAGAAAATTGATAAAATATGATTAATTGTAGTAGTACAAACATGGCAGATGTCTTGTAATGGGGCTGTATATGGTCATGAATGGCCAACATTATATGATCAATTTAACTGAAAGAGAAAGTATGTGTGAAAATTATTTTCAGAAAAGTTACCTTAACATGAAGATAAACCTGGAATTATTTAAACCTGTAAGATGTTAGTAAGACTTAATTCTAGTAGTATAATCATTAAAAAAAACTATTTAAAAGTGTTTTAAATAAATGACTTATACTGAGGTCATATGGAGATAAATAAAGCAACTTGCTATATTTTGTATTTTACTCAGTTGGAATGGCTATTGCTTAGATTTCTTTTGGTGATAAATAAAAATATAGTTTTAAGATGAGATAGTGTGGAGTATAAAATGAGGTTTTGGATCGATTATCACAATTATTATTTTATTTTCATAAGTTTTTGAGGAGATTCTTTGGGGAAAATATTATATTTCAATTTCTAAGGAGGCGAAAGTTCAATTGTCTTTGTGGATTGTCACAGCTAACCTTCATTTTCAGAACAACAATATGCTAAATTTAGCAAATGGCCCAATACAATAGGATTTGCAGCAGAAAATATCAGCATATCATAGTAGAGCTGTTGGCAAAGGTGACAGGCAGTTATTGTATGTTGAGGTTTTGAAGAAACAAAAAAAAGATAGCATGTAAAAATTATAATATTACTGAAGAAAGTGCATCCAGTGGTTAGGGTGTCAGACTGTGAATCCGAGGGTCTATGTTTCGTGCTTCTCTGTCACATATACATGCTGTGTATTTTAGGGTCGAGAGCGTGTTATAAGAGTTATGATCAAATTTTACTATTCAAGTATAGTAGTTCAAGAATTGATGATGGTTCAGTTCACTAGCAGCCTTCCCTTTAGTCTATTATTTTCAAATCAGGGATGGCTATTGCAAATAACCCTTGTTGTATAGAGCAGTGACATGTCTATTGAGCTTTTCCCGTGACCAGCAGATGAAATTCAAATTTGAAAGTATTAATATTCTATGGCAATAATGTCTTTACAGTGAGCTTTAAGGTCTCTTTCGCTTAGCAGTTGAAAACTCGGTATATGTAAGTAATTAATTTTGTATCATTAAGGGCAATACAGATAACCGTTTAGATGCCAGAGTAGCTTCAGCTATGACCCTAAACACATAAAGGTTGACAATCAATACAATTGATAAATTTCAATATCATGCAAAGATTGGTATTAAATGTTGCTGTTGTTTGAGGTGAAGATATGTTAAATTTGTGTAGTACAGGACCATTCTATACGTTAGCTCCTCCCTCAGTTAATACCTATTTTTTTTAAAATGTTTTTCATAGTTTTTAGTCTGGTGCAGTAAGGTGCTTGAGTAAATTATTAAATTTTCCCTTTCTCTATTGTGTACTGCACACCTATTCACTGAATGGTTGTTATTCCTGTTTTCTTACTAAAAAGATAACTTGTAACGTAAGAGAAACAGGTTTTTTCTTGTCAGCAAATTGAATAATAATTAAAGAATACCATACATTTAGTGCAAAATATGGGCAACTCGCAGAGCCAAGTCTGGCTATGTTTAATGTTAATGTTTATATATATGTGAAACTAGGTCTGTCTCGTTTAAGGATATTTTAAGAAAGCTTAAGAACTTAGAAAGTTTGAGGACTTTATTGAATTTGATTTAACGTTACCTTTAACTTTCTTGTCATTGTAACATGTAATTTCAGTGAACTCATTTTAGCATTCTTTAGTTTACGTTAATATTATACCTTCATTTTAACCTTGTTTTTCGTGAATTTTTTGTTATAGTAGTAAAATAATTTTAACATATAGCAGACCCCGACTTTTGAGGTAGTCTGAATTTGTTTTGCATTTGACTTATCTGTTTTATTTTTAGCTCGACTTATCGAATGTGTTTTTAGTTTATTCTCACTTATAGTTTGATTTGGTTTTAGCTTACAGGGGGGAATACATGCACTGGTAAAAGAAGCTATTAAAGACTTTTCAAATATTTTATCAGTTCTACATATTCATTAAACACATTTACCGTTTCGTAGTGTTTTGTTTAGCATTGTATTTTTTTTTATTTGTGTTAAATTACGATCTTTGGATCTGAACATTCGTGTTTCTTTCTGTACGATGAACTCTGTCAGAGTTCCGGGAGAAACATGTAGTGATTCAATATAATTGAACTTTCAGTTTGGGGGCTCTAACAAACTCACTTTTCTTAGTCTGAAAAGACCACATTTGTAAAATAATCATGTAACGCAGTCGCCTTAAAATCGTACTGTTTTAGTCAAAGTTACAAGGTAAAAAGCAAATAAGCAACAATGAAGTTAATATTTACATTTACTGTGTACCTGTCAGAACATCTTTTTATTAGTTTCATTTCATAATTAAGTGTTGGACTACTTGGATGTATATACGAAAGAAGATTTATAAATATCGAAAGGAGATGGTGTGATAAGAATATAAAAATAGAGAAGAAGAAACAATAAGACTGTGAAAACGTCAGGACCAACCGAGGTGGAGAGGAAAGCTATGGTAACAATGCCACCGTAAGAACATAAAAGTAACATAAATCAATTATCTAGGGTCAACCAAGTCGCAAATAATAGACTAAAAGCGGTAAAACAAATAACATATTCTTATATTTTGATTATAGGTACAAAAGGGCTTCTCATCTAAGAAATGAAACGTAAAAAAAATATGTACTAAGGGCTCTTGTTCAGTAGATAGCATGACCTGTGAAAGAAAGAAAAAAATGCAAGTGAGTGGCAAGGATTTCACCAAAGTTACAGTGGCTCTGCTCCTCTAAAGTTTGGTTGTCAATTTGTTGTCATCTGCAAGCACCAAGCTACTATGGTGGGAAAGTCAGGGGGGGGGGGGTAAAGAAGTGGAAGCCTGCTTTTCACCAGGTTGAATAATAAAAAAGCGGCTGAGGGAGAGAGAAAGGAACATGGTATCTTGTTGAAGGTGAAACTCGTAGGATTTAAGCAAAAATTGAGCAATTATGCATTTTCGTGATGAATAATTTCTGTGCTTTGTCGGGATGTCTTAAGGTTTATTCAAAATGTTTATGTATAACATATGAGAAGAGTGTGATTATTTATAAAATGTAAAAAAGTGCCAGAGTGTTTAATCAGGAAAATTTCCAATTCATCGACCATCAATAATAGAAAGTAAAGGGAAGACAGCTCGTCAACACCACTTACCACCAACTCTTGTCAGACTGGCCCCCTGGTGGCTCAATGGTAAGTTTGAGAGCCTATAACGCTAAAATTCGGGGTTTGATACCTGCGGTGGGCAGAACACAGAAATTCCATTGAGTGGCTTTGTGCAACAAAACAAACAAACTGTCAAACCTAATAATGTGATTTGATCATTAATCTTATAACCCAACTATGGCCCCAAAGTGCAGAACACGATTTTTGTTTTGCTTGTTGAAGTCAATGGGACACAAAACAGAGAACCTCAGATTCATTGTACAGCAGTTGTTGTTGTTGTTGATTTAACGCAGAGGTATACAAGGGGCTATCTGCGCTCTGTCCACTGCGAGAATCCAATCTCAGAGTATAACGTTGTATATCTGCCAACTTACCGCTGACTTATCGGGGATCCTCAGTCCAGCAGGTTAATCATTTGGCCGCAGTTAGGGGATTATTTGGAATTTTAAAGATATAAGCTTTTGAGGACTTCTCTTAAAGTTGAGGGAATTATAACAAATCAAGGAGTAGCACTCCTTTTATTCAAGGAGATATTACTTAGTCCAAATGAATTCAAATTGCTTGACTCAATTGTTGTTTCTATCTCTGTCTGCAATTCAATTCCGATTGATTAGTCTCACGTTAACCGGCGCACTTATATACAGGAATATAGGGCGCCTAGCAAATACTGGATTATTCGTGATGTTCCCCGATCCTTCGAGAATATCATGACGCGTTACCAGAGTCACGTGACTACCGCTGTCGTAACATGTATTATACAAATTTTCAGTTTTGTTGTTATTTTTTTTTGCTGTCCCCCCTCATGGTGGCTCAGCGGCAAGTCTGAAGGCTTATTATGCTAAATAAAACGGGTTTAGATACTCATAGATTTGTGTAGCTTTGGGTTAACAATAACAAAAGTATATAATTATATTTAAAAACTTTAAGCCTAATTCTTGGTTTTGATTTTAAAAGAAAATTTAATCATTTTTTTAACAAGCAGTCTTGCCACCCCCACTCCGATTGCTCAGCTGTAAGGCTGGGGGCTTATCACACTAAAAATCGGGTTTCGATAACTGCGGTGAGTAGAACACAGATAGTCCATTATGTAACTTTGAACGTGACAACAAACAAACAAAAAGCTGTCTGAATGAAATGGTCGACCAATTAACAACAACAAAAAAGAAAACATGCTATGAGCCGACATATTTGAATAATTAACTTGTAAATATATTTTGTGATCTTAAAGTAAAGTTGTGCTTTGTGATTTAAAACGCATAAGATCTGTACAAAATTAGAAACCGGTTTATTTTTGAGCTAAAATAAGCAGCCTGCGTTTTTGCCTACTATTCAAAGCTACACACTTGTTTTATGGATTTTTTAGTACTTGCAAATGTTATTAAATATATATAAAATCTTAATGACAACAACTTCTTTTTTAAATAGTTGTGTATATGTAGTTCACGAGCCTAAACGTTTCAGAAAGTTTATTTCACAGGCAAGTCACACCATTTCGATCAACGTGGCCTGACGTCATATTGACATGCGCATAGTGTTTACATCCTCGATGTTTGCCAGAAAAAAAAAAGTTTTTCAGGTTATTTACGTATGACACTTGCTTGTGTGGTTTGGATGTGCGTTTTAAAGTTTTGCGTTAATACTGATTGAAGTTGAACAGTTAAAAAAATACCTATATCATAAGAAATTGTCAAAAATAGCCAATAAAACTATGAAGAGACGCAATGCTGACTGCGGCAAAATTAGACGCCCAATGAAAAGGACAAAAATTGCAGAAAGCATTTACGGAAGGTATCTACACAAACCATTATTAATTATTCGTAATTCATTGTGAGCTAGGCCTAACAATAACATATCCATATTTTATTATTTACAAAGTAGCCCAGTGCGATTTTGTAAATTTAATAGGAATATTGGCCTAGGTTGACTCGCACAAATGAATAGAAAAGTAAATACTTAAGATAGGTTTGATCTTGTTGTTAAGAATTGACTACTGAAAAGTTGACAGCTTTAAAAAATAAAGTATTAAGATTCAACTTCTGTGTCAATAACGTTAAGGCTTAAACTTAAAATAACAGCGTAAGTTGTAACAAGTAATGGAACGCTGGCAACATAACTGTATAATGTATTGTCTAATTGTGCTACAAGTATCAGTACTACAAAGAACTACTGTTTAAACATAATATCATCAACAGCCAAACCAGGCCTTAATTGAAGCATAATTTGGTAATGACAAAGAACATGACTTATGTGTTATGCTCATACTGTTACAATATACCACATTTATCATATATGTTATGAAAGTTACCTTATGATAGTGAGATTTTTTGACTGCTTTGTTTTGTGAATCTTATGTCATGATGAGTATGACTAAAACTTAGTAAAACTTGAGTTTATTGTTATGTTTCGAAACGTTTGTTGAAACCATAGTCATATGTTTGCATATATCTCTCGCATATTTTTTACTTTTCCTTGTACTGAGTAGAATTAGAAGAGGTTCAGTTATCTATGCCATAGATGCATCATGTATATGTTGTACCGTATTTTCTCAGAAGATCCTATACTTTTATCCAGATACAGTCCTACTTGAGACATGGGCTGTATGGAAGGTAACAGTTGTTTCTCATCTGTTTTGTTACATACCCTGACTGACCCAGTTTATCATTCAGAAGATCACTTTTTATATCCATTCAGGTCTGTTTGATCACTTTCTCACATGCACACTCTGAATCATTCAGTGGATTTTGGAACAGGTTATTTATACCTTATGATGAATCCCTTTCTTTTCATCTTGCTCTGAAAACGTTAGCAAATTGGCTGTTATACTTGATCCTTGTTAACTGTGATGTACCCTATCACCTTATTAGTGAATTTTGGATTCATCTTGCCAATTTTTGCATTTTGTGATGTCTTAGGCATCTTGGTTGTAGTTTAAGAGGAAATTCTGCAAGTGTGTTTGTGGATGTATCCCATTATGTTTGTATATGTGCTTCACATTGCATTGCTGCCTTTTTAGCTTTTGGATTCCTTTTGCCTCATTTGGTGATTTCCTAAGCCAGGTAGCATTCCTAAAAGTTAAGTTCACGTACATTCACAGTTTCTGTGCTGTAACATGAAACTGTTTTGTCGATATGTCCAGTCATGGCTCTCGTTGCTTACAATTTATTTATATAGTTGTCTGAGATATGTTTCCTTCCTCTTTGCTGGTGCTTAATGAGAGGGTGATGCCCAATGGAAGTAGATATAGTGAATTATCTTGTTCTGAGCACTAGTAGTGTAAAACTTGGAGATGAACACTTACAGAAGTTTAGATTTGCACAATTACATTGTTTCTGAATGGGAACAAGGACTGCTGGTAAACAAATTACTGGAAAATAAGAGACTTCTTTGGAAATTTAGTATACTAAATTTTTTCCTTGTGTCAGTGGAGCTTAAACTGAACCAACCTGCATGTCACATAAAACTACTTTAACGTTTATTACATTCTTTCATGTTCTAAAATGTAAGTGTTTTTGGTTGATGAAACAGTTTTTTGTTTCAGTTAAATTGTACCAAATAATTTTAAAATGTCACCTCAGTATTATACAATGTCATTACTATGTGAAATCAAAACAATTCATAGTGTTCAGTTAAAAAGTAGTTAGTAATCTTAAAGTTTTAAATGTCACCTTAGTGTTATACAATGTCACTACTTTGGGCAATCAAAACAACTCGTATAGAGCTTTAATGTTCATATGATAAAATTCAAATTTTTGCTTTTTTTTTTCTACTAACCTATGTATATGATACTGGTAGCATAATTTAAACTTCCAATTCAGTGATAATAGATTTATATAGATAACCAGAGTTGATAACATATAAATCCTTGCAACTCGTCTTTGATCACTGATGTGTTAATTGAAAATATTTTGAAAATGTTTCTTCTTAATAAGATCAAATGTTTACTTTATAAAGTAACATATTACTATAAAGCAATTGTCAGTTTATAGTAGGCTTAGTAATTTGTACAAATGTTTAGCAAAATTTTGTTGATTTTAGTGGGTTAACCACTCCCTAAAGAATCGGAAAACAATCACTGAGTAGAACTAGGCAATTAGTGGTACTTGCTAATTGATTACTCCAGTCCCACCCCCAGTATCAGGAAAACAAAACACCTTTTTTTTTGTGGGCCACTGCATAAAATTGACTTTGAAACTTGTGTCAGGACATGTATAAAGTGGCAAAAAAATATGAAAAGGTAGAAGAAACTCTGTTTTCAGATTTTGGGTACACTAATTTTTTTTTTAATCCTAAAATTTTGTACATGAAGATATATCATATTAGCAGTTTAAGCAACTGTACTCTTTAAAATTTAGAAATACGAGAATCTTAATCACTTTCGATCGCCTGTTGCAATAGTACTGTGTGCACTGTTGAAGACTTGTTATTCAGTGTTATGTTTACTATCACACAAGAGCCTTAAGTGTATCTATAACTTAGCAGTTTCTCAAAAGCTTTGTAATCAATCAAGGGAAATGAATAATTATTATGCACTTTATCTGATAGGCAAGTTTGTACATAGCCAAAGTAAAAAACCTAGTATTTTTGGATATTCTTCAAGTAGCACAAGTTAAAGTTAAAAACATAAAAATTAGAGTAACTTTAAATTATTTTGTAACATAAAAGTTTGGATAATTATAACTTTGTCTTGCAAAGTTGGAAAAACCGTTAGGGAATGAATAATAATAATACTAGAAAGTCTGCTCAGATAATATAGTATTATGTTAACAACAATGTTTTAAGTTCTCCATGCTAGCTGCAGTAATGTTTCATTTTAACAGTAATAGTATGCTACCAGTTAACTTTTTAAAATGTGTAGTTCTGTAACCAAATTTTCAGTATTTTTTTTTTACAGGTAAGAACAGACTTTTATTATAATAACATAATATTTTTGAATAATGCTGAGTCTATAGCTTTAAAATAACCTAAATAAGTGAAACAAATGTAAAATAATGTTAATGTATATTTTGTAAGTTATTTGCTGTGTTGGACTATTTCTAGTAGTGTGATCGATGTGAAAAAACATTTCAAATTTTTACAGATTACAGCATTTACTCGTAAACAGTATTCCTATTTGCAGAAATTGTTTTTACAGTTGTTACTTAAAACAGACATACCACCTGCATTTTTCACTTATTTTGGAATTTGAACATCAACAATACAGAAACACAAGAGTTTTATATTCTAAACAATGAAAAATCAATCAGTTCTCTAACAAGTCTATTATAAGAGCTGTAGGTGACCTAAAAAATACTAACTTTGATGGAAATAAATCTCTAAAGTTTAGACACTGTTAATTTGTTACTGTCTAAAAACCCAGAGTTTATCATGACATTTGGTGTTCATATTGCTGTATTAGGTTAGAAATAATCAGTTATTGGCTGAGACCTTCACTGGAGTGCTATAGACTAAAGCTCTGCTGATTTCAGAAAACCTAAGATAAAACATTTATGGTAATTAAGAGCTCAATAAAATAAAAATATTGACATTTAATCTTTCTTTTTGGTACCATACAGTAGTGTAAGATACCTGAAATTTTTTTTTATTAATTTCTGATAAAAGTGGAGGGGATGCGTGGACCTTCTGGACAACTCCCTTAGATCTATGCCTGCTTACATAACATTAAGAATACAGTTATTATTTTTTGGAAAAGATGGAAGGGTAGGAATCTATACCCCCTGGACTGTCTGTATACTTTCACATACTTGTACAACATTAAAAAATACAGTTATCTAATTATAAATAAGAATTATAACACATTGTAAAAACAAAAAGACAACTTACCCTTTATTTAACACTTGAGTAGCCAAAAAGTTAGCAGTAGAAGCTGCCAGCCAGTTTGCTTCCTTCTTGTCAGCAGTTAAAAATTAGTGAGAGTGGCATATAGCCTTAGTAACTTTGCCATAACAAAGAGACAAGATGAACATATTTGGTGGCAATGGGAATTTTTTGGAACCAGAGTCCTGAATCATGAGCATCCTACCCCCATAAAGCTGAACAAACTTGAAGGAAAAACCTTGTAATACTCAAATCAAGTTTCAACATTCCTAGTGGAAAGATCACAAATAGCCCATTATGTAGCTTTGTGTTTAACTACAAACAAACCTAACAGTGATATTTTGTTTAATTGAGTAGTTGGAATAATAAAAAAATAATTATAATAATCAGAAACACTAATTTTGAATAGTTGATTATTTTCATGACATTAATCAATTTCATTTAAATTTTGATTAATTGATTAGTTTATGAGACACTAATTGACTTAATTGCTGCTCATAGGTAATCAATGAAATTGTTCAGCTTCATCACTGAGACTTTAATATTTAATTGTCTTTTGTGAATACTAGACAAAATACCTTGCACAAAGTGATTATTGCATATCCATACATGGTGTAGGCTATTGTTTTTGATGTCAGTTTCAGAAATATTTCTAAGCCATTTGGTTCTCCATTTTTAGTGAAATTTCCACTATTTGCTGACCTTTATGCTTGATAGTGGCCAAAAGTCTAAAAAATGAATTTTCTTTGTTTCTTTCACTCATGTTAACTTAATCCAGTAATTGCACATGACTATAATTTTTTCTTGTACTTTCCTTTTCCTCTTGCAACACCATTGGTAATATTTATTGCTGTAAATTCTGTACACCAGTATGGTTTTGGTTGATATCTCTCAGTTGCTTGACATCAAATGAATTACACCTGTTAATTTGATGTTGTTAATTGTAGTTATGCACAAAGCTACACAATGGGCTATCTGTGCTCTGCCCACCATGGGTATTGAAACCCGGTTTTTAGTGTTGTAAGTCCGCAGACTTACCGCTGAGCTACTGGGGGGCTGTTAATCTGAGGTATGTATCTTAGCAGTTGTAGTAGCAGTCTAATAATAAAAAGGTGCTGTGCAACTGTGCTGTAAATCAAAGAATTCAGTTCCAGTTATTTTTTGTAAGGAAATAAGGATACTGTGGTAAATGGATATACACGTTAATAAGCTATGATTATCCTTAGAAAAATATAGAATTTGTTTTGTCAGGTAATTTGTTTGAGATTGCTTTCAATATTGGTTTCTGTATTTGTTTGATAAAAGTACTTCAGACATCAGGTTTTTTAATTTATGAAATTAAATTAAAAGATGTTGAAACAAAAAATATTGTCCCTTAGATACTAGTATTTGTAAGAACTTATAATTGAAAATAAAGAATATTATATGTCAACTACACTATATCTGTTATATCCAGTTTCAATGAGGCCTTTTGACCAATATCAGGGCTCATTAGACCAGTTGGGATACAACAGATGTAGTGGTGAAAATGGTATTTTTATCATCATCTATGTGTACAACAGCTGTTTTGGTGTGAAATCGATTAAGTTGATGAACTATACTTTTTATCAATGTTATGGTTATAGGTACTATTAGTTGCATATTTAATTATAATGTAAAATTTTAAAAATATCAAAATTTAATAACTGTATTAGTCTTTTAAATTTCTTATACATGGCTAACAATTGTGGTTGTAGAAAACATATGCTAGGTGTCAGCACTACTATTAGTGTTTTGTAGTTTCCAATTTAAATATTTCTTTGATCAAACTTGTATCTTGTGAAATAAACTTTTCTGCTGTACTATATCATGAATGGATTATTATACACTAATGCTGAAAGAGCTCAAGACAGAACAGTGGATGTAAAGCTAAGCCTCAGGATAAGTGAGTTTTGTTTACAAACAAAGTCAAATCAATGTCTTTGACATGCTTTAGTGAGTAAATGCACATGTTGTGATTTAAAGTGAAGTTGTATGGAAATTATATTAGTATTTTAGGACCATGTTTAGTTTGCAATGAAGATCAAGACTTTGTAACATGCCTCGAAACTAGTTAGTTTGAAAACAACTATTATCTTCCTAACTCTAAAGAACTATCCCCCTAGTAGTAATAGCAGTAGGCTTCTGTTTTATAGCTATGTATTTGATGTATGACTACTGTGTTTTTGTTTTTTTTGACATCTATCTATAACTAGTTAAATGTCAAATGTATAGTCATACAGTAAATATATATTTACCTGTTTTAGGTTTTGGCTTTGTGCTTATCAACATATAATTTCAGGACAACAAGGGGCCTGTTGGTCCTTCTAGGCCATCCCTTTCACTAAACTAAAATTTAAAATAAAACTCTCAAGGCCAGCCCTTATCATTCAAACATTTATCAAGCCTTCTCTTAAATTTACTGCATCTACCATAGCTGAAGGTAATACTTTTCAAAGGCAAACCACCCTGTTAGAGAAATAAAACTATCTTATCTGAAAATGACTTCTACTCTGCTAAACTTCTTGTGTCCTCTAGTCCTACCATCCTCACCATCAGTACAAAAGATGATGATGATGCATTGATGCTATCAATACCCTTAACAATCTTAAATACCTCAGTCAAATCTCCTCCTCAGTTTTAAGAGAAAACAATTTCAGAGATGTTAACCTGTCCTCATATGACAACCTTCCCATCCTAATTATCATTCAAGTGTCCCTCCTCTGAACCTTTTCTAACAATTCAATGTCATTCCTAATGTTAGGGTCCCAAGACTGAACACAATTCTTTAACTCTTTCATTATGGGCTGGGTGGAATCCACCCAGCTTGTAACCACAAAAGTATCGATGAGAGTAATATACTGTGATTTTTGATAATGTTTGCATAATTTTATAAAATTTTGCAGGTTATTGGTATACATTACAAGGCTTTCATTTACAAAATATCAGGTTTTGAAATCAAGTATTAAGATTTTTTAATTAAAGATTTTCTCATAAAATTTTGTCTTTCTGAATGTTTGTTATCCAACATGCAAAGTAATTTTGATTTTAAGATTATAAATACCCTTATGCATTATAACATTTTCAAATTTCACATGCGAAATCTTATAACCTCCGGATAATTATCAAATTGAAAAAAAAACTTTATATTTTATCTGTTATTTTCATTGCTGTATCTCTAAAGGGTGGTTCGATTTGACAGACTTTGTAACCTTTATAAAAGAAATTAGGAAATAAGTATAAATTATGCTTTTTTTGTTCTAGAATGACTACAAATTATAATATGAAAACACAAATTCTTAGTCTAAATAGCTTACATTTAATAACATTATACATTTATACATATTTATTTTTAGTGTACTGACTTTCAGCCGTGCCTGGCTAACATTATTAAAGTTGCAATGACATGGTGCATGTGCACTCATGTTACTTTATCCAAAGGTATAAAAACTGGCCTTAACAAAGTGACTTGTCTTGGCTGTGTTTTAGTAACTAGTATTTTGTAAAATACAGTCGCATTTCAGTTTTAATACATCATATGCGTATATACATTATTACTATTTAAAATAAGTACCTAAATTTCAGTTATTTTTCTTAAAACATAGTACAGTAAATAAAGAATTGTAGAAAATAATTATCTATTCTAGTTACGAACTTTGAACTCATTTGCCGTTTGCCAAGCCTTATTAAATTTTGCACATGGAGGATGTGAAACAAAATAAATTTTTTTAGGTTTTATATATACATATTGACAAAACCCAAAATCATAAATTACTCTATCAATACCACAGAATTGCACTACAATATATCAAGCTTGTAACTAAGCTGTATTGGGTCTTAAAAAATATGAAATTCTGAGCTGACTAAAGATTTACCAGCTTGAAATCTTGTATCAAAAGAACAAGATTGACAGCCTAATACTTCAAAATGGCTGAGAAAGCCACTAGGGGGACATTCTGATTTTTTAATTGGTTATTCACATGTTATAGTGTTTCCAAAAATGGAAAGAAGTGGGTGGGGCAACTATGTTTGTTTCAGTAAATGTAGCAATATCTCGACAAATAGAAGAGATAGGAGGTTCTTGTTTTTGATTCTAGCTTATCAATATTGGGAATTTGAGTTCCCAATTTGAATCAGTGCTGCATTAAACATACCACGTGACACACAAAAATCGATATTTAGGATTCTTTTTTAATATGTACTTTTAAATTAAGAAATTAATTAAGGGATCATACTCAAATTTGAATTATAATCTACAATTTAATATCAAACTTATGCACATACATTCATAAAATAATAGTTCAATAAAATTTTAAATGTGAGTCTACAAATGCAGTGACATGGCCATTGACCTGTGAGATAGGGTTAAAAAAGTATTTTGTTAATTATTAGGGTATCTTCATCTCAAACTGTTTTCTAATATTTCCAAACAGAACACATTGTTGCCATGGTTATTGAGAAGGATCCTTTCCTCTAAACAAATCATAATATACAAATCTTATACTATCATGAAATACAGTATTTTCCTTATCCAAACACATTTCACAAACTTTTGTAACTAACCAAATGTGAATTGCATTCAGCAGAATAGAAACTATTATCACTTGCTAAATTGGCTCTCCAATGCTTTAATCTTGCATTGGCTGTGAGAAACTAAAGTATACAATAGCACAGTCTAGTTTTTACTTAAGTGCTTTATTATTCAATAGTTCTATGTTACTTAGGGCTGAGTTTGAAATTCGTTTGCTAGTCAAGAATTCAAAAATACTCAACTAAATCAATAAAATAATGGTGAATTTTTGATACATGTGATTATCTTTCTGATTAGTAAGTTCCAATCACCAGAAATCATTAAAATTTATTACGATGAAATGTCTCCCTCAAGTGATGTATGGGGAGGAAATGTTTGCCACAGATCATCGATGTTTTCATGGGCTTCCACTCTATTTGCAGTACTTCCTGCTTACCTGATGGCTACAAACTACATCTTCATTGTTCTGTCTAAAGGGAAATGTTTTCCCTGTTTTTTTTTAGGTCATTCTACCACATTGTATTATTTGGCTGCACTGAACTGGAAAATGGTAATGGTAGCACTGCCACCAAAGGAGATTGGTGGATGCAAGGTTCCTCATTGACTGTTATCTAAAAGTCTGGCAGTGTTCATAATTGTACCTTATTTTTCATTATTCTTGAAATTTAAGTTAATATTTTACATGTAAAATAATGCTTTTCTGTAATACAGTATTATTCTCTGATGTTTTCATTGAAAACTACTCATAAAGAAAAGTCTGAACTCTTAAAAAAACTTATTCTTGTTAAACAGTAATTATCATTTTTTATATGTTTCTAACTTTTTCATTGACTATTTTTAATAATATTCTTAAAACTTCAAAGGTTTTGCAATTGTGTACTAAGTACTTACGTATTTTATAAAATAGCCTTTTTTGCATTAACATTCATTGCTTTGGTAAATAAGAGGATAGGTAGATGGTAGCATGATTGAACCATGCTACTGTATACATGCTTTGAGATGTAAGATAAAAAAAAATGTGTGTACATATGTTATGTAATATGGCTTTGAACTTTGGTTCTGTTTCAGGGTGGTTTCTAGAGATATACAGAGGTTGAGTATATTATATTAAAATGATCTTGGGGCCTCACCATCTTGTAACAGATCATGTGGCCACTTGCCATTTTCTGTCTGATGATAGTGCATCTGGACAATAGTTTCACAGCATGTTTTCTATTGCAAAAGGTTGTGTTATAAAGCTGTCATGGCCAAAGAACACTACTCCTTCCTATACTCTTTCCATAATCTATGTATTGTACAAGGACAAATATTTCCCAATGTCCATTTCGACAGTCACAGTGCACAGAAACCCATAGGTGTTGTGTCCAGTAACTTGACTGGAATTCATTGATATGCATTTACTTCTTGAGCTGCTTGAGGTATATCAAGGAAGCAACTTCTTTACACACAAATTTTGTCCCTTTTCCTTCTTGATTAGGTTATGTACTTTGATTATCACAGCTGGGGTACAACTTGTTTCTCTTTCTGGAATGTCCAAGTTGATGCATTTTCCTTTGTTTTCCAATTATGTTGAGTACAAGGGATATTGCTGATCTGAAAACATCCTTATGATCTGAGTGTATGAATAATTGCATCAGAAAGACTGTTTCACACTATTCCCAAAAATGATCAAGTTTCGATGTCATCACACTACCTACAATATTCCCAACAATCTCAAAATGTTCTGATGCATTTTATTCCACTATGATTGTATAGGCTGTGGTTGTCAGATGATTTGCTGATTTACTATATTCAAAATTGTTTCAATATAAATGCTTAACTTTCTGTATATGGTGGATTTTTAAGACAGCGGTTTCTTTTAAAGAAAACCAAGTCTTGGGATGTGAGAAACTAGATGATAAAGATTTTTTTAAACTCCTGCCACACAAGTCAGCCTGGCATTTGATGTGGATCCAAATATATGAGTCATTCCAGAAAGGTTTGGATTGTTTTGATTAGACAAAAAAGATGTTTGGCACTATTTTCATGGTTTAAGTTGCTGGACCAGACACATGACCTGACCCAAAATCATAAGAGCAAACATGGAAAAGTTAACTTGTAAATGTAAAGTAAAATGATGTAGCAATGAAACATGCTTGAAATGTTCTAGATGTGGTTGTGAATGTGATGGTTTAAGTATAGCGATTAAGTTAAACTGTGGGTTCAGGTTGGAAAAGGGATGAACTTATTCAAAGATATCCCAATCGATTTGACACACCAGCTGAATCAAAGATTCATTAATTGACAGTGAAATATAAAAAAACAGGTACAATAGTGTTATGTTTAAAAAGGAGGATTGGAATTATATATGAGAAATCTTTAGTTTCAATATTTTCTGAAACTAATGGTACAGAAAAGCCCAAATATGCAGTGTTGAAGTTAAAGCAGATGCATCATGCACTATAAGATGATTTTCCTAGTGATTCTTACATTAAAAATGCCATTTCTGCAATGTAGTGTAAATCTAAGAAGGATGGTATAATGCCCAGTATGATACCACCATTGTATAATCCATATAGATTTCATCATGCCATACTTTCATTAATATTTAGTTGTTTTTTTTGTTTTGTTTTAGAAGTTGTGCCAAATTTCACTCCTCCAAGTCTATCAAAATAACCCTAAATTACTGGTTTCTGGAATTATCCCCCTGTTGATCATCTTATGCTCAGTACCAAAAGATGCTGAGCTGGCTCATGTGACAGCTGTTAATATGTAATGTGTGTGTGTCTATATATCACTAGCAGCATATTTTTGATAATTTAGAAATATAGCTTAAGTATGTGTTATATGTACAGGTGAACAGCAAAAACGTGTAATTGATAATATCAGTTACAAGTGGTTATTTTCAAAAGATATGACCTTCAAGTGTACTTTTACCAATTCTGTATAACAATATTTTTTTTTCTATATGGCTGTATTTAGTGTGTTTAACCTTCAAGAGAGTTTTGGTGTTCACAAAAGAGAGATGGTTAAATGTTTTTTTTTAATATTCACAGGTATGTTTCTAATTGTGATACTATTTATTTACGTATTTTCAAAGATGTAGATTAACCATTTACACATGTAACAATTACTGCATATGTTAATGAAGAGTAAATATGTTTGACAGGTAAAGTCCAATTTGTATATATTTTATACTTATTTTACAGCAGCACTTTCTTGTACCTCAAGTTTATGCTGATATGGGCACTTGTTCTTATGGCAGACTTCATTTTGGAGTTCAGGTTTGAGTATCTGTGGCCTTTCTGGCTACTGTTACGTAGCGTATATGACTCCTACAAATATCAGGGCCTGGTAAGCTTTAGTATATACATATGTTTTTTTAAATTACTTGTACAAAATGCTCAATTGAAATTTAACAACTGTAAATGTGTATAATTTCTACACAATTTTAGTTGAGTTTTCACTTTTTTTGCATTGTTGAAGTAGTTGTGCTGTTATTTATTAAGAAATACAGTTATAGGTGCATGTATAATTATTGTTTTTTTTTGTAGTTTGATGTTTTGTGGTTTGTGGATGTTGTTTTGATATAAAAAATTTTGTATTCCTTAAATGTTTATGTAAATTGCCTTGTGTAATTGATAAGTAGCTGCAATTCATAGTTTTATTTCTATCTTTTTTTTTAAATAGGAGTTAGGAACATTTTAAACAATATTTTACTAGAATTCACAAAATGGTTTGGAGAACATATTCTGACTTATGCTCAGGTGTAACTGCAGGACTATAGTAAGACTGTTATTGTGATATAGTTGAGTGTTATATATGCAGTTCAGTAGTTGTTAATTCATATTTCCTACTCAACTAATGGAGGATTATGTCTGTTGTGTAATACATTTATTGAAGTGATGCAGTATAATTTCATCCTAAGTTCTGTAGTTTAAGAGACCTGTGTTCCTTTATACTGAAATTAAGGGGACAGAGTGGAAATTGGGGGATATCCTTGAGACATGTTAATTTTCATATTGAAAAGTATTACTAAGAATTAACTATTATACTTAGTTGATGGAATAGGATTATGTTAGCAGTGATTTGATAGTTACTTCCACATTAAACAAGTTATTGTAACAATTGTACAAGGTGTTTTAAGTTTCCAAAGTGAAATCCTAAGTAATCTGCATGGATGTGGCACCTTAGGTATATGTAAGTTAGCTGTTCTTAAATTAAACTTGGAACATTGAGTGGACAAATAACTAACAAATCGATAATAATGTTGTAAGTAGTAGTTTGAATGTTCTATTGAGTTTTATTAGTATTTTATTACTCATCAGTAATGTAAATCATATTACAAATGCTTTTATCTTTTATTTAAATTATTTTCTGCTTAGACTTGTAATAATGAGTAATAAACAACATAAAGAAATGTAAAAATAGTCAAGCACCTGGTCACATTTAGTGCCTGGTGCCTCAGTTGCTTGTCATAGAGGTGAGGTTTGCTGATGTGATAGACAAATTGTTAGCTTTGCTTTTATCTTGTATAATTCCATGCTAGTTGCCTTTTGATTGGTCAAAAGTGAAATAAATCTAGTCATGTTTATTACTTTACCCTTTGGTGCAGCCATTGCTTTATGGCGAACACATAATACAGTTTTAATTTACTGTTAGAAATGTGAAATGAGCAAATGAAATCAATAAACAAAGCCTAATCTGCACAGATGATGATCTTGGCCACCAATTCATATCCAATATGGTGTATGTTACTATTAAAGACATTGGTAATACTTGCAGTTGAAAAATTGTTTAATTTGTATGAGAAAATGGACCAAAAATGGCATCAAATTGCTTCAGTGTTTTCACACTTGAAGAGACAATTGACCTTGTATAAGCTGATGATGATTCTGGCTCTGAAACTGAATTATCTGATGATTATTTTGAGCAATGATATGACTGGAAAAAGTATGTGGCTAAAGGGTTAAACCATACTTCAGAAAGAATCCTTGTGTGAAATGTAGACCTATTCTTAGAAAATCATATGCATCAGAAAGACTCCTTTTGTGAAATATAGGTCTGCTTATAGAAAGTTTCATTTGACAGATTTAATAAATTAAAATGGCAGGTGTGCCATGGAGTCCATGATGTGAAATAACTCCTGCAGTCTTGCCATAACACTGAATGTGGTTACATTGATGAACACGTATTTTCTGACAACTTCATCATGTGAAAGGCATTTTTGTACATGTTAGACTTAGATTATTGGTATTTGTGTCAGCAGTCAACTAACTCTCATCGGTTTGCATTGTGAATGTTCACTGAAATTAAATTTATCAACCATAGCGTATCGTATTACTACATTTGATATGGTTATTTCTTGTAAACATTTTCTTAAATGTGAGAAGTGAACATTATTTTGATACACTTTTGTACTGTAGTATTTTTGAACTAGTTTATGTTTTGCATTAGTTATATGTGTGAGTTTTATTTTCCTTCACTTATAGACTTCTCAGGAAAATATCTCAATAAAAATTTAGACAGAACTTTAGGCATAGCTTAACTATGCTGTGGTTTTTTATGAATGAAACCTTTCAAAATATGTGATTTTAAAGAATCATCTTATAATTTGAAATATTTGTACATGTAACTTTGTTACTTGTGTGTAATTATGTGTGTAACACACACGTACAACGTATAAAAATAACTTTAACTGTGTTGGTTATGATGTCATATGCAGTCTACAACAGTAATTTTCAACCTTTTTTTCACCCCGTGGACTGGCAACATCTTCATAAAAAAGCTTACAACCCATACTACCATATATGGTGTATAGATATGAAGTACACAAAAGGTACACAAAGTTGTAAAAACAGGTTTGAAGGGATTACATATTTGAAAATTATTGTTATTTAATTAGAAAGTTAATCATCTGAATGTAGTATTGCATATTCTGAAAAAGCTGAAATATATAACATATAGTTCATATACCTAAATTGCTTTTTACTTTCACAATATTTTCAACTTCGATAAAATTAAGCTTTTCTTTGACATTTAAGTTGTTATTGCATGTTTAACATCTGTTACTTCTTGATATGTATAGTTTCACAATATTTTCAAAACATCAACCATTGAGATTTTCAGATTTTTACTAGATGAATGTTAAGCATAACTTGATGGTACACTTTTATAAATTACAGTGTTAATTGTTCATTCTCTACATACAGAGGGTTGAGTATGTTATGTTAAAAGATTTTGGAACCTCACCACATCATTATAATCCATGTTGCTACATCTAGTCATACTCTATCTGATGACCATTTCATATTGAGAATAGACATGCATCATAGTTTTAATTTAAAAAGGCTCCATTATAAGGCAAGCATATCCAAAGGACACAAATCCTCCATGGGGCTCACCAGAATCCATGTAGTTTATGAAGATGACAATTTCTCAGCACCTGTTTTGATAGTCTGATTGCAAAGAAACCCATAGGTGCTATGCTGCATCTGGTGACTTGACCAGTATGTTTTTGCATAGAATAGCTTGAACACCCCTTTCATTCTCCAGGTGCTTGTAATATGTGACAGTTGAATGGGAGTTTTGATTAGAAGCTTTATCTTGGTGAACTCATATCCTGCTGGCCTTATTTTCAAATGGAGATCCTTTTTGATGTTTTTGCATACTGTTGTCTGGGGTACATACATGGCTTTTGCCACTAGGTCTAGCCTTTGTGTTCATGGATTATCACATGTTACAAGATGCCAGACTTTGCCTACAGTGGCTGTAGTACAACTTGTTGCAGGTTTTTTTCTGGATGGACTTGGTGTCCCAAGTTAATCTGTATTCCTTTGTCTTGGAAATTCTAAATCCCAGATCTGAATACATCTTTATGATGTGAGTGGAAAGGGCTGTTACTTATCTTCTATATGTTGTAGGTTGTCGTGTGACTTACTGATTTGTACATTGAAAATTGTTTTAATATAATGTACTCAGACTCTGTATTAACTCTTTCAGCATGTGCTCAGTCCCTGGGACTGACCTTGTAACCATTTTGTGCTTGTTATAGTTTTCATGGTATAACTTTTAAATAAGTAAGGATATGTTAACAAAATTTAGCAGATTATCAGTAAACATTAAAATGCTTTCATACACAAAATATGAAATTTTGCTATTAAGTCTTAAGGTTTATTAAGCAATGTTTTTCTCATGCCTATTTTTTTGCATGTTGCCTATCCAACTTGCAAAGTAATTTTCATTTTAACATTAAAAATACTTTTTTTTG
>NW_013666740.1:264482-281031 GCF_000517525.1 Limulus polyphemus
AAAATGGACTTACACAAGTCTTTGGACATTGCTAAAGTACAAATGCTAAAGTTAACAATAATTAAACGAATAAAACCCAAAACAATAATCATGAGGAGAAACTACAGCAAGAAAACACAACAAAAAATTAAAATCAGTAATACAAACATATTAAAAAATGTATAACTTAAATGAAGATTACACATTGTTCAGTGTTGGAGAATGCTGTTTGATGTGGAGGGTTTCTTTAATCAATACTTCCAGGTCAGTATTAGACTTGCAGGGGATAGAAAAATATGATAGCATAGGTCAATGTTCTGTTTCTTCACTATGTTGGCGTATAGAGGAAACATAGGGGTTTCTCAATTTTTTTTTGCATTTTGATGAAAATTTTCATATGTTCATAGGCTCTGACTTTTAAATGGCATTTAGTTTTACCAATATAGGTGGTCTTACAGTCTCCACACGTGTAAAGATAGACAACAATAAGGAATGGGGAGGGGATCTTTAGTAGGGAAAAACTCAAATCCAATTAAGATACCAACTGCACCCAAACTTACTATATACTGGTGTCTTCCCAATTGTGGTAAACAAAGCTTAACTTTAAAAAATCAACTTAAACACATACTTTGTCGTTACTACATTCAAATGGATTTCAGATTAGGTTTTAAACCCACATCACGCATAAAAAGTTTTTATATTTTTACATTTAGCAGTTTTTTGTTAGATCAAAAAAGACATTTTGATGATAGGAAAAATTGAGATCTTAATGTATCAGAAAAGCACAGAGCATACCATAATTTTATAGATTAACAAATTGGGGTAAATATGCACAAGATATGTTTTAAGCTGGTTTCTGGCTTATCAGTTCTAGAATTGAACCGAAAGATCAGTCGTAAGTTGGTTCGAAATGTGATTTGGTATCTAATCTGTGTTTGTGTAAAGTGTACTATCCATAAGGCATTGTATATGTGTAATCTTGGAAAATTATTTAATATATGTTAATTTGTATATGTACACATATTTAATTTATTCAGATGTTTTAATCAGTAAGTGTTTTCCTGTTACTTCCCTCAGCATCAAACATTACAAAACTCTTGTTCAATTTTGACTTTACTTCATCCATGCAATGGCTACAGGTATATGTACTTACATATGCTTGGAGTAAGCCTAACTTGCATTTGCAATCCCTTATTTTCATTACCTTATGGTAATCTGTTTATGTAGTTAAAAGAACTGTGTGTTATCAGTCCATTCATGTATGTGTACTAGCTCACATGGAAACCCAATATTCCTATTGGCTAATTTTACAGCAGCACTTTTACATTTACATGAGTGCAAAACTATGACATTTATAATATTAACTTTAAAGATATTTACTTCAGTAACAAAAACATGCAAAGAAACACATTAAGTTTATTCTTTACCTTTTATATGGCTTATACATAATGTAATACCCTTACATCTCAATACAAATTTCAGCAGGCACCTAAAAATTGACAATAAGGCCTAAAGTTGAAATAAGCTTCATAAGCATGAGTTTATCCATCAGGGGAATAAGATATTATGCCATTTCTGTTATTGGTGGTAGGGGACCTGACACTTTGCTAATACTTTAGGAGAGAATATAAAAAAAAAGTTGATACTATTGTGGAAGGAAAAAGAAAAATAAGTGAAATAGCAACAAATGAACAGTTAATACTCTAATGTTAAAAATTCACTATTTCATAACTGTTATATGTTTTAAACTATCTCAGTACACTTGCCTAAAAAAATCAACAATTAGGCATAAAGTTTAAATACACTTCATACTCGAAGCATGCATGTGTTTACCTGCTAGTGTTTATTAATATGTGTTGTGGTTTAAAATTGTATTTACATGCATTACCTTTACAGTATTTTAGAGATAATTTTTTTATACTTTGTTTTTTGTCTTGTCATTTTGCCACAGATGTTTCTAGGTGTTTCTGAGGAATATTGATCTGTCCCAGTTTCACTATTTTGTACACCTTCTTACTGCCTAAGTAGTGTAAAGGCTTTTTATTTGTCAATTTTCTTGGTGAAACAGGTTAAGAAACTTATTTTGATGTACTAGCCCAAGGCTAATAGAAACTGAAATTTTACTAACCCCAATTTAAAAAAAAATTATAATGATTAAATTATTTACATATTTCAAGTATATATATACACATCCATATCAATGACTTCTTCCACAGTTTTAAAAAAATGTAAATAATATGACATGCTACAGCATAAGTGATGCAGACATAAATATAAGGGCAGGTTAAAACAGTCTAAATTTTTGATAGACTGGTATTCCTGGTGTGTTATAGTTAATAAGACTTAATGCAGAATATACGAAAATGTAAAATCTCTGAGCAGGTTATTTAATCTACAGATATGATGACGTCAAAAGAGCAGAAAGGCCGTCTGACATTAAGATCAACTGTCGTACCCATTGAGTGGGTGGTCCAAGTTATAACGCTTCATCCAAATACAGTTGTTTTATCATGTGTCAATAAAACTTTCCATTAAATAATAATTTTTCTAATCCCAGCAAAAAATAATTACGCAGTTTTAGGAAACTATATAATTGAACATTTTAATTTACAAGACAGTAATTATGAGTTTGTGTTTGTTCATTGACCTTAAGATAGATTAGCTTATAATCAACAGACTAGAGAAATATCAATGACAATACATATTTAATGATTTGAAAGGAAATATAATAACAGGTGGCATTTTTGCAGATTTTAATAATTAAATATACACTTGTATGCACACATTTCATGCAAGCAGAATCACTCTAGCTCTGAGCTTGTATGTATGTACGATTTTCATAGTAGCCCAACTCAAAATTAATAGTCCCAGGTGTTGAACTGATGGATTTTTTAAACTCATCTGAATATTCAGTTGCTTCCAGATCAATGTGTTTTGTATTTTTCTGCTGAAAAGCTTCACTTGCCTGAATTTTCACTGGATTGTTTTTTTAATGTTCATATTAATGTTTTAGATTAGTTTGCTCAGTCTCGTGAGTTCATTTTTTCACATTAAGGTTTGTCTCCTTGAATTTGATTTGATCCCAAGTTTACCTCTCCCAATGACTAAATTGTTTGAAAACTTATCAGTGTATCTTTCTTGTTTCATTTGATGAAGGTATCTGTTACTTCACACAAGTGTCAACTACAGTTTGGAGCTGTTTCTTGACATTTGCCCCAAAAGTAATTGATTTGTTACTGAATATATTTTATCTTAATTTTCATTAAAGTAATAAGCCATTAGAATTTAATACTGTTAATTACTGTTAATTTCTGTTTAATACTGTGTTTTAGTGTTTCTGTAATTGTAGGTATTCCTCTTTATCTGAAATTAGAACTGTTTTCCCTCCATTTCCTATATACTCTGGCATCTTTTTCTGAAAGACAGTTTTGGAGTCTATTCTTGGAATCATCTCCCGATTCATTTCTCTTCTGCTTCTCATGTAGCCTGACATTTTTACAAAGTGTTTAGAATATTTGTAGTTATATACTGCACATTTTCATATCCTTGTTGTTATATTCCCATTCTTCAGTCTGTGTACAAAAGTGTAATAACCGGTCTTATGCACTTTCCAGACTAGTTTTTTATAATTCTAGAGGTTTTATAAATACTTTCTAGGCTATATTGAGATTTTTCAAACCTTTTGAGTACTGTTTCAATGGATTTTTTTTCTTTTTCTTAATATATTCTGGATTTAAACCATGGTGGTAAGGGCTTTTCTGGAATTTATGTATATATGGTACAACTTCATCCAATATAGTGGACTGTTTTCTATTATCAAGAAAGTTGTGAATAGCTACATTTTCTATGATTTTTCTTTCTCAGAAGTCCTGAATTTTCCTCTCCTAGTAACTGAATTGTTCCAAAGCCACATTCAGTGTTTTTGTTTTGTTTCTTTTGATGGAGGTATTATTCCTTCACATAAATGTTATCAAAGTTCACAAATTTTCTGGGTCATACCTACTCAAAGTTTTTTTTTTGTAGTTGTTGTGGTGGTGGTGAACCATCAGGCTTGCTTACAGCTATTTTCTTCCTTTCAGGTTGTAATTGTTGTTTAATTTTTCATTTATACCAACAACCAGAACTTTTGTGTTTAACTTAACCCTCTCGCTATGGGTAGGTTAAAACACTTTTAGAAAGTTACAGTAAATTTAATTGAACTTCTTTATTATCATTGTATATGAATAAACTTGGCATCAAAATGTAGTTAACAAATCAAATCTTAATATTGTATAATTTTTAAATTCTTTATTTTATCAGGAAATATTTTAATAAATTCTCAATCTTCCTTACATTGAGAATTGTGACATTTGTTTTCTAGGCTTTCACTTTTCTCTAATTTGTTTACCACCCCTTTGAGAAGTACAGGATTTGATGTAAATAACTCATTGTAATATAGATAATATCAAGGCAAAGTATAATTGTTATAGCCTTCAAAATTAGTTGTTTATGAAGCTATGAACCAGAAAAGCCCTCTTGCTACATTCATGTGTCACTTCTTCTTTTTCATAAATTGCTAATAGCTCTGTCTGACATTTTATACTATATTATTATTAATAACAAACAGAAAGCCAAAGTTTTAATTTACTGACTAACTTCTTATATTACATTTTGTTTTTGGACTGAGAATTGTCTATTGTGCTTTCAGTTTGAAACTTTTTCTCATGGTATTCACATCAACAAGCATAGCTAATTGTTAAAGGCTCTTATTACATAGATAGAAAGACAGGTAAATTATCATAGTTATAGGACATTTTTTGCTTTGTGTGTGTTATTATTCTGTGTTTTTAGGTACATTATTTAATTAAGTAAAAATTATTTAGTGTAGTAGTACCATTAGTTTAAAAAAGTAGGCTTAAGTTCCATTGACAGTCGACAGCAAATAAACAACAGGATCCAGGTAAGTACTATAGTTCTTGTTTTTCATCTGTATTCTTTATTTATTATTATAAAAGTAACTAAGATGTAAAAGTTAGAAACTTATTAGGTAAGGTTAAAATAGGTAAGATAATGAAAATAATAAAGATTATTCATGAGGTGTGCTTGTGCATTGCATAATTTGATATAGTCATGTCAGCTACATTCTCTTGGTGATTTACAACTTGTGTGATGAGATTACTAGTTTCACTGTTCAGAGAGCAAAAAAAACAACAAAAAACTTATAAAAAATGTATACTGTGAGGTTTAAGCTATTTTGATTAAACAATTGTAG
Source organism: Limulus polyphemus (assembly GCF_000517525.1). NCBI lineage: Eukaryota > Metazoa > Arthropoda > Merostomata > Xiphosura > Limulidae > Limulus > Limulus polyphemus. The sequence continues at coordinate 269,713 of NW_013666740.1, forward strand.
TTTCATGTTATGATTTGCAGCCATTCTAGAATGAAAAAAGGTAATTTAGATTTATTTCTTTTTTATGGTGGTTATGAGGTTGATTAAATTGACTGAATGGATATTGGGTTAGGGTAGAGAAAATAACAGATAAAATATAAAGTTTTGCAAAAAACAAAAGATTGATATTTATTTAGGAGGTTTTAGACATTATGCAAATGAAATTTTACAATTTTCAGATAAAGAAGTATTTATAATCTTAGTATGAAAATCACTTTGCACTTGGAGCAGTTAACAATTTGACTCCATATATTCACGGAGAAAGTTTTATTAAAAATACTTGATTAAAAAAACTGATTTTTTGTGTAAAAAAAGACTTAATGTTTACTGAAAGATTGGCAAATTTTGGGAAGATACACAAAACATATTAAAAGTTATAGTATGGATACTCTGGTCACTTTGGGATCACAAACACAGTCAAAACTGAGTATGTTAAAAGTTTGCCCTATCTCCAGGTTTGTGAACCTTTTGGCAGATTAGTTTTATCACATCTGGTTCACATTTTACTCAAAAAGTTGGTCTCTCATCTTGTGTTGCCCTTTTCAGTGGCTTTATAATCACCGTGTTGTTCTGTGATTGATGTTTTTATGATTTCTCTCAATCACAAATTACTTATTTTTTGGATTCTAGTAATAGATTTTGTAGTTTGGGAGTAGATAGATGCTTTAATTTACAGTTAACTTTTTCTGGTCATTTGTTTAGAATTTGGATGGCTGCATCAAGCTTGGGTTGTTCCTTATGCCTGCTAACAACTTAGCTCTGTTTTGGGTTCAGGCTTGGAAAAGGTACATGACTTGTGTCCATCTGATGGCCAACACTGTCATGGTATCCAGTTTTTCCACTGTTATCTTTGTAAGACCACCTTCTATGTGTACACTTCTGTATTAACTATACTCTTTCAAACTATCACAAAGTATGGTGGAGCTGGGCAGCTCAATTGATATTATGAAATACCTGTTCATTAATCAAAATTATGATTAAATAAATTAGTTTATCAAACTTGTACTTTCTATTATTACTTTTTTTTTTTTCAATTATTCCAAAAGTTGTTTAATTGATAGTCTCAGAATAAATTTCCATTGCTAACAGACTTACTTTTGCTGCCAACTTTCTTTTTTCTTCTTGTACATGCCTTGGTTTGTATTTGTATGACTTGCCTTAATGTTTTGGTATTAGCTGTCTCATAATTATTTCAGTCTTTCATTAGAGATTATTTATTGAATTATTTCAAATTGAGGTTATTCTTACAAATTTTGGAAAGTGGATTCTTCAAAACATTTCTTCTGCTTTTGGTGGTAAAGTTCTTTATGATGTTAGGGTTGCTGCCTTGCTGTTTTCCTAACTCTGAAAGGTTGTTTAACCCTTCCATTACTGGTTGGGTGGAATCCACCCAGCTCGTAACCACGAAAGTGTCTGTTAGAGTTATTATACTATGATTTTTGATAATGTATGCTATCTTTACAAAATTTTGCAGGTTATTGGTAAACATTACAAGGTTTTCATACACAAAATATCAGGTTTTTAAATTAAGTATTAAGATTTTTTAATTAAATATTTTCTCATAAACCTTTTTCTTTCAGCAAATAGAAAAAATGAGGTTCTTATTTTACATTCTAGCTTGTCAATATAAATAGTTTGAGTTCCTAATTTGTATGAAACTGTGTGAACCAGTGCTGCATTCAACATACCAGGTGACACACAAAAATCGATAGTTAGATGTGTTATTTTAATATTTACCTTTAAGTTAAGTAATTAACTAATAATATAATACTAAAATTTGAATTACAATCTACAATTTTATACCAAACTTATTGACATAAGTTCATAAAATAGTAGTTCAGTAAAATTTTTAATGCAAGTCAACAAACGTGGTGACATGACCTTTGACACATGACCTGTCACAATATGGTTAACATTTGTGAGACTACATTCCTATCTATGAATGATCCCAAATACATTTCCTTTAAGATACATCACTTTATACTGCTCTTCATGGTGGAGTTAAAGGTTTTTTTATAGAAAACTTAAGGATTTTTTTTTGCCTCAAACAAAATTGCTGATCATTTTACTTTCTGCCATAAAGAAGGTCTCACCCATGTGAAAGTTTTTAATATGCAGTAGTGACAACTTCAATGACATGTTACTGTTAGATATTGAGATAATTTTTAGTATGTGTGCCATTGTGTATTTTATTTTGTTTATTTTCTGTTTAGGAATATTTATTGTATTTTTCTTTTTTGGACTGTGGTTTGGTCCAAGCCTAATGTCGTGTCAACAGTCTTTTTATATATGATAGACAGTGCATCCTGGGTTTGTCAAATAAAGGAATATATTATATAGCCTTGTCCTCTGTGTGTGTGTGTGTGTGTGTATGAAAACAATGTGGGATTGCTGTAAGCCTTTTCTAACATTTGATCATATAGTTTCTGTTAAATATTATTGCTTTTTGTTAACTCTCGTTATTGTAGGTATTCTGTCTTTATGTAAATGAGAAAGTTAGTTAATGTATGACATTATATGCCTCTTTGTGTTCCATATCCACTTTCAGCTCTCGGAAAATATAAAGATCTTAGGTTGCAAGCACAGGCTAGCCTTTTCCTGAGTATTTCCAAACATACAGAATTGGAAATAGTTATAAGAATTTCATTTTTTGAAAAAAAAGGGTTATATTTTGGTTGTGTAGTAATTTATTCATAGCATAGCTGTTGAGTTACTATAAACACTTGAATAATCTGTATATAAATGCTTTATAGGCCCTGTGCTCATCTTGTCAGTTGACATTTACAAATGTTTTATGATTTTTGCCTTTTATTGAAAACAAATTGTCAATAAAAAATGGTGTTCAATTTATGTTTTGGAAAAAAAAGTCACAAAATCTAGCTAGAAACTTCAAATATGTTATTTATCCACCATTATTATATCTGGTCTTTTAATCAATAAAATAATCCAGTATATATATGATAAACACGTGTCATTAAACTGTTGATAATTCCATCCATCGTACATTAAAGTTCTCTTGCTGTTGGTTCCCTCAGGTGATGTACAATTATTGAATTAATAACAGTTTAATACTTTTGTTTTGACATTTGTAATTATTGCCACCACCATCAGTGTCTGCTGTGTAATTCAATTAGGCTGTAACACCAGTAGTTAAACTAAGCAGTAAGTAGTGCATTTTGATAAAAAAAATATCATGTTGTCAAGAAGCATGATTGTTTGTTTCCTCATGAAAAAAGATTAAGGAAATTATGAATTTAATTACTGTAAACATCAAAGACAACTGATGACACCTCGTGTCATACTACAGATACCTTCTTTATGTTATTAAAAACTTGATTAGAAAATGTTGACTTGGAATTGGATTGTAAGCAGTTAAACAAAGGTTCAAGTAAAACATGTTTGATCAACAAACTAGTTTTTATTTTATGTCAAACTGAAGTTACAACTGGTTTTTCATGTTCTTGAGAACAAAGTGTACTTACTGTTAATAAAATGTATTTCATATAGGATTTATAAGTGTTTAATTTGGTTAATGGGATTAATGAAACTATATTTGTGTTCTTTAAAATAAAGTGCAATGAATTTAAAAATTGAAATGAACACAAACTTATTTTATTTTCATACAAATAAATTATTCAGTATTTTGATGTATACTTTCTTTAGTTCTTTTTTCACCTCATGTTTGAATTGTGTGCTAGGTTTATCTGTTGAATTTTTTGTCAAGCTGTAAATTAAAAACAGCCAGTTTAAGCCCTGAGAGGGCTCACTCATACTTCATTTTTAGGTGGTAAATGTTCAAAGAAATAACACACAGAACCTCTGATATCCAGTATTTTCTTTTTTAGGCTTTCTCCATATTTTTTGTGTTTATTGCCCTGACATCAGATATGATATGCTTTCTCTTTATACCCGTTCAATGGTTGTTTTTTGCAGCCAGTACATATGTGTGGGTGCAGTATGTTTGGTACACAGGTAAGTTTTACTCACTTTTACATGTGTATTTTTCTTCTGTTGGTTAAGGTAATACTACAAACTAAACATCTATTTTTAACTTTAATTATTCAGTCTGTTTTAGAGTGGCAGTGTTTGTAGTTTATAGTTTGAAGTACTCAGTCTTAGGTTAGCACAAGGCTAAAAAACATCAGCTTTCTTTAGACCAAAATTGTATATGTAATAATACTGTAAAGGAAGATGCACATATTTCTATGGCAGTCTAATAAAATGGATAAAGTATTTGTCATGTTACTATGTGAGATTTAAATTTTATCTTATAACACACTGCAGTCTAGAGATGGTGGATATATGTTGTCTTAGATAGATAAAGTAATACACATGTTAGGGTGGAAAAAATAACATAAAAGAATAATCTTTAATTAATTGTAAGTTACTGGACCAAAATGTATCCGAGCATGGGTCTGTGGGTGTATTATGAAGTTGACAATTAAATCCCATTATTCACTCAGCCAAAAGTAATTCAAGAGCTGGTAGTGGATGGTGTTGACTAGCCGTCATCTCTCTTACCTGTCAGTATCTGAAAACAAATGCACATAGATCTAACCACTGTGTTGTAGCAGTAGAACTAATCATTAGTAAATAGTATTTTAGACAGGTTAATAATAGTTTATCATGACAGTTTTAAACAGGTTTTACAAACCTAATGAGGCTCATTATTTCATAAAGAATTTTTTCCTGCAATTATGAGTTAATAACAAAATAACATAGAATTAACTGAATGGGTATTTTATTTAGCTGTTTACATTTGTTCTTCTTTTCAAAAAATACAATTTAACATATATACATTTGCACATATGCATCACAATGAATTTAAGAAAGGTATTTTATTCTCTTACATTTTCTCATGAAAGATATTCTTCCGATGTGCTATTTTATCAGAATATACTACTTATACAGGCAGTCAGAGTTCCCTCTAAGCTGCGCGGCTGCACAACAATCAACCAAGTGCTGCACACTTCATTACTCCAGCCATGTACATCCTCAGTGATAGTGAGGACTTTCAGTGTGATGATGGCCTATGACCCTGGCAGTTGGTAGGCCTAATGATCAAATAGTGTTAATGGTCTATAACCCCCCCCCCCAAAAAAAAAAAATTGGAGTGCACATATGCACATTACATTACCTTGATACTGGTGCACGTGAAAAGATTCATTCCGCACATGGATTGAAAAACTTTGAGGGAACGTTGCAGGCAGTGTATTGTTTCATTTAAATGAAGAATCAGAAACATTGTGCACTGATAGACGGGTTTTTAGAGTTTTATATGTCTAAAGAAACAGAGAAAGAAATGTTAAGAAAAGTAATTTTACTTTAGAAAACTGAAAGAAATGTCTCAGCTGACATTTTTTATTCTCAGGGGATGATTTGTCACAGAACTTAAGATTTGTTCTAATTTGCAGAGGAATTAGATATCAGTTATATTTAATGATGCACAAAAACTGTATCTCTCTTTATTTTTTAGATTTATTACCAATTAATCGTAATCCTAATTAACTCACATTTGTAAGTGGTATAATCTAGAAAAATAATTGTATATATATGTATATACAGTACTGCCTCATTATAACGCCGTCAGTTATAATACTTTCTTGGATATAACACTGTGGTGCCTTGGCTCCTCAAAATTTGGTATGATCTGCTGCTAAGCTCATTGCCACATGGCTTCAGAGGCTAAAGTCATTATACATTCTGTCACACAATAAAGGAAAAAACTGGGAAGTCCTAAGTGCAAAGCCCAGAGATGTGATTATCAAGTTCACATCTGAACTTGATATCGAGATGTTGGAAATCAAGGCAATAAAGGAACTTGGAAATATGAATCAATTGTTGAAATAACAAGAAAGTGTCATTGATATAGTGTTCGTAAAGGACAGGTTTAAAGTCACGTGGGCAGTTTTCTGGCCAGTTACATTCATGGTAGCATAGAAAACTATTGGCTATCATTGGACCCAGTGGGGATTCCATCTATCTGGTCATAAATGACATCATTAAAGAGGAAATGGTTTAACCTTGTGGAGAGGGCAAGAAGTTCCAAAAATTGTTCACAGGTAGATCCAGATACTGCTCCGTGTCAGAAGGAAATAGAGATGCTAATTGCAGCAGGTTTACAGCAGCATTAAGCTTCCTCACTTTTGGCACAATTTTAATTATCTAATGAAAATTACGATTGTTTTTAAGATGATCTTGAAGAAGTTTTATAATGGATGGAGTGACAACCAATGGCTTTTCCAGGAATTGTGATGCATATGCGAAATGTTCTACATTATATTTGGAAAGAGGCTCAAAACCAAATGAAGCAGACTAAAGTATCAGACTTTATAAAGTAAATTAGTGAACATGAGAGTTCTTTGTTTCTGAAATATTGGAAAGTTTGTGTTCATATTTTATCTTATCTATGCTCTTTTTATATCTATTTTCCCTATGTAAGTAAACAGTTATCTTGTTTAATTGATTGCTTTAGTAATCTGTAGAATCTGTATTTGTTCAGCAAGAGTGCTTTCTTGACTAGTTGACTATAATGCTCCCACACCTGTATTACTGTCGGGTACACCTGGCTCCTGATGGTAGCGTTGTAGAATCAAATATTAACAGATATAACAAGTTATTAATATTTTGATTTTTTGAAAATTTTTGAAAACACACTAGCAGCCTGATACCATAGCAGAAAAATTAGTTTGTCTATATGCCCACATACAAGTGACTGTTGTTATATTACTAAGAATTCTGATTATGAATATGAGAAATAAGACTGAGTGAAGTAAAAAATTAAGTTTTCTGAACTTTCATAATTGATGTGAAGTTAAAGCAGGAACTTATCCATACCTGGGATATATTGATGCATCTTTTATTTATGTCAAGAGGAAATTCTTATCTTGTATTATAGTAACATTTTGTGAATTTGTTTGTTGCCACACTTATAAGTTTCAGTCCATAAAATTTAGTTTTTTTAGAAGGTTAAGATACCTCAGTTGTCAGATTTGCTGCTGTGATTTTGAATTGTTAATTACGCAAACTATAGGGTTTAAGTTTGGTTATGTAATGAACCCAAGTTATTCTTGTAATTAGTTGTTAGTGCCACAGGAAGAACAAAGGTGCTGTATTTTATTGCTAGATGGACAGGTGATACTATAAATTTGTTAATCATAAGCAAACAATATGTATTTAAAGCATTTTAACTTGGTATGATGTTAACTTAGTATTTCTTTTTTTTAACAGAGCGAGGAATTTGTCTTCCATCAATATCCCTTTGGCTCCTTTTTGTGTATATAGAAGCTTCTGTGAGGCTCAAAGAACTTAAACATTTTCCTTTTCATTTAGATTTGTGTAGACCCTTTGCAGCACATTGGTGAGTAACTATTGATGTGATTTCTGAGTAAAACACTAACTTGGTGCTTCTTGTAGCTAAGATTCATTTGGTGATCATTATGGAAGGGACCAACTAAAGAAAGAAGCTGCTTAGAGTTAGCTGTAAATTAACCTTTAAAGATAAGAAAACCTTGTTAAGTCTTCTGATTTTTTTAATATCAATTTTTTAAAATCAAAACAATGGTAGCTGATGATTGATAAAAAAAATGATGTAACATAGTACAACACAATAACAGGAATATAAGTATTGAAATTATAAAACATATATATTGTAAGATTCAGTGTCTGTGTGTCATGTAACTCCCCTTAAACCACTGGTGCACCAACTTCTAAATGGTACCAAATAAATTGTCTCAGTCCAGGGGTTTGCACAAAGGTAAAACATTTCATCCAACCCTTTAGGAAACCTGGATGTTTTGCAAAAACACTTCTATGGGGATTATCCAAATACTGACACTAAATTTGGTATTGATTTACATTAGAGCATGTAAATAAGTAGGCCTACTAATTACCATTTCTACCATTTTGAAATAAATTAAATTTGTATTATAGCAGTAATGATTATTAAACTCAAAAAGTGCAAAACAGTAGTTCAAAATTTTCTGTGTGTGTGTGTGTGTGTCATGTAACTCCTCCTAAACCACTGGTCACACCACTCTTTTAAGTGGTACCAAACAAATCATCTCAATCCCAAGGTTTGCACAAAGATAAAATTTTTCACTCCACTTATTGAGGAACTCAGGGATTTCCCCAAAACCCCTTTCTCAAAACTGCAGGGCACCACCAACTTCTAGGTGATGCCCAAACAAATTGTCTCAGCCACGAGGTTTGCACAGATGTAAAACTTTTTCACCCAAACCCTCAGGGAACTGGGGTATTTTGTGAAAACACTTTTGCAAACCCAAAATTTGGCATTAATTTACATTAGAGCATGTAAATAAGTAGGCCTACTAATTACTGTTGTAACTTGATTAAAAAAATTAAACTTGCATTATAGCAGCAATGATTATTAAACTTAAAAAGTGCAAAATAGTAGTTCAAGCATTAAGTTTGCTATAGGCCTAAGGGTTCACTAATGGATTAATAAAACTAAATGTACTAAAGACCAATAAATGTATAATTTACTTAAAAATTGGATGGTGGATATTTAAAGCCCAGAAAATGTGATATGTTATAATACTGAAATACAAAACTTGTAAGAAACTAATTACATGCTAGTGAATGACAGTTCTAATTTTTAAAATCTACAACCTAGCTTTACTGCTATTGTAACAGTAAATTGTGGAATTTCTAAATTGTTTAATTAATTTGTTTACAGTTAAATACATGGAATTTTTATGCAGTTTTTAAGAAAGTAAAGATTGTTTTGTGAACTATTGAGTTAGTGATCACCAAATGAGTTGTATTATAGAACTATGCTATTCTGTTATACAACTGTTTGTGATTGTTATTTGTAGTTCTGTGTTAAGAGTTTGGATGATGGGCATAATTTTTGAGGTGCTTTGATTGACTAGTCATTGTTCTGTAAGAATAACATTTAATCCAGGATAAACTCTAGGTTAACAGTGAATTATAGGAAAATACTATTAGACTGTTGAAGAGAGAGATATCAACAGAGTTTTCAAATAAGATTAATTTGGTAGGTACAGTATTACATGTAGATTTTTTTTGCTTGCTCCAAACAAACTAATGTAGTTCAGTGAGACTAAGTGGAAGTGTCATTATTTTGAGATAAGTAACCTGATTTCTTGTATTTCAGCACATTAATATGCTAAATTGACTGGCATTCCTTTTAGGTGAATGATTGCTAGAAATTATAATGACTAAATAACTGCTGCCTAAGATATAATATTAGTTTTAATGTACCTATCTGTTCTTAAGTTGTCACAGTACTATGATGAGTTTAATTAAGAGTGTTTAAGAATGTAAGTTATGTTGAAAGAAATATATGAATATATCACCCTTTTCATTGTTTTTTTCAGCATCGGTTATCCTGTTGTGACATTGGGGTTTGGGTGTAAAAGCTATATTGGTTATACATTGAAATTAGTAAGTGTGGTTTATGCAATTAATCATAAATACATGAAAAAGGTTTTGTAGTCATTTTTTATTAACACAAGAAACTTAAAAACATTATGAGCTACATTTATGATATTAATTTTACTTTAACCCATAGGGTTAATTCATTGAGCACCACATTGATATTTTAAATTGACTTTTACAGTGTCTCACAAGAGTGTGACATTTAACACACACTATTATGTCTAGTTAAATGAAATTGAGTAAAAAAAGTTGAAACATATATAGCCTATAAAAATAAGTCAGTCTCCATTTGTTAAATTTTGTGTTCTGTGAAGTTTGCGTTTCATTATGTTGAAATATGCATTGACCTAGACAGAATCTATTCGTGTTGAATGGAAAAATGACATAAATTACACTTCTGAAATCTTCTAAATATGTGCATAAACATTTTGTGATAAATTTGCTAATATAACAGTATACATGATTTTTTCTCTGTGTATATATATATATATATATATATATACACCTCTCTCACACCCACCCACATACAATAGACTAATGTACTTTAATATTTTTAAACTGTTGAAGAGGGGAAATGTCAAGAGCAGATACAATGCTACATGTAGGATATGTTTTAGTTTCTCTAAACAGCATAAGGACTAACATACTGTGGAAAAAATATCTAAGAAATTATAAAAGATAAAATAAAAGCCCCATGCATAAATAAATATAATTAGAATTAGGATATAAGCTACAATACGTATCTTGGTAAAAGAGGTATCTGTAGAATGAAGATTGATAGTAGTGGTGATACATCACGTATAAGGTTTAACTTCCATTTGTAAGCCTCTTACTTGAAATGAAATTGGAACTAAAAGATAAAACTTAAGAATTAGGAGCAATATCTCATTTCTAAAACAATCCTTCACCATCTGTAGGTAGTTGTCCCTATTAAAACCAAAGAATAAGAAAAACTTGTATCATGAAGTTCATACAAGTGCTCTCGCCAGGTGTCGGTAGAACCTAAGATGTCTGGCAGATATGTGTTAGATAGCATAGATAGATAAAACAATTATATACATACCTACAAATACTCTAAGAAAAATTACACATTTTCTTTGGATATCACAAAAGCAGATATGTATGGAATTTCAAACTAATTTATTAATATATTTAAATTTATGCATCCTTATAAATATTATTTTAAAACATATAGTTGAGTTTCTATATTAAATAAATAATTAAATAATATTTTTTATATTTATTTTATTTATTTCTTCTCTTATTTCTGTTTGTAAATTTTAAGTAACTTTGGAGCCATATAATTACAATGCTTGTGCATAATTTATTTTTTACAATGGAATGTATATAAATCCCTGATTTCTAATGCTATAAAGATGTTTTTATTTCCATAAATATACCATGCTTCACTATATTATTTATTGCATTAAATAAGCATAATGCCTTAATGGCATGACATTCGGTAATCTACATTTTTCAATATAATTTACATAAATATTTCTATTTTATGTTATTAAACTTATAAACTTGTTTTGCATAACAATTGCTATATGGATAACATTATAATATGTCCCTCTCCAAATCATTATTCCATATCGTAACACTGAATGAACCCAAGAAATATGTATAATTCTTAACATTTTCATATCAATACATTTCTTAATTTAATTTACACAATATATATACCTTAATTTTTTTAATTTACATTTTTATCAATATAAATCCCAAATACTTATTGCTTTCTTTCTCAATTAATTAATATTTAAACTATTTATATTATTACAATTTTTATTACTGTAACTGTCCTTTACATATACATAGTATTCGATGACGAGGAACCCACTTTGAGACTAATAA
>NW_013666740.1:281277-285676 GCF_000517525.1 Limulus polyphemus
CCTACTCCCCTGTCGTGTCCTTCGCCCTACCCACGTACTGAACTAAACCTTGTACGTAAACGTTGTGCTATTTGCTGTTATAGTTAAACTTATATTAAAGTTTTTCTTTCAAGCCATCTCCAGCCATTATATACATAGTATATTCTGTTTTCTAAGTTAAATAACTTTTAAGTAATTTCAAATCTAAAACTTTTAATTTCTTTATTTTCTAAGTTTTATAATAATATGTAACACTGTCTCAAAAGCTTTTAGTCAATTATTAAAAAATATGGTAACAATTTTTTTACTATCATCTAATAGTTTGTAATTTTTGTGTCCCATGGGTTTGAACAGAGCACAATTAGACTTTGCCTTAAAACAAACAAATGAAAGTTATAAGATGCTTATTTTCTTATTATTGTTATTTGGTTAAAGAAATGAATTACATGTTTGACCAAAACATTTGGAAATATTATTACATATAACAACACTTATAAGCTTGAAATTCATGTATTTCTAACATTAAAAGTTGTATATTGTTTCTAAAAGAAGATAGCCACTATTCTGTCTATCTTTTTTTAGTTTTTCATACCTTGCTCTTTTCAAGTTTCTTATGAACACTCATTTTTTGCCACACAATCTTAAGATTTAATTCCTTTTTATCTTCTTGACATCATACAATATTTTTTTACTAACTGTGTAAAATATTCACTTAAATATACTTTAAAGTTTTATCAGTAGCTTCTTCATTTAATTTTTTAATGTCTTACCTTTTTTCAGCCTTTTGTTCCTTATATATATATTTCTAAACTTTACAGTTATTGATGTTTTTGTTTTTGTTGATTTTTGGTACACTATGAACCATCTTCCATTTTAATTTTTACATTTGGAGGATCAACAATCTTCATACAGATTCATATAATTGAACAATTATTTTAACATAGAGAGTAGTTGCATTTCTACAGTATTAAAATTTGAAGGTTAAATTGTAGTTTCCATCATTTCATTAGTAGAGTTTATTGACCTAGATATGTTAGGTTTTGTAAAGCTGTTCATATAGGTGTATGACTTGTATATGACTGGAATGTCAATTTCAAGACATAAATTTTGCTTATAAATTCCAGTGGCTTGTTTTATTAATATTTTTTTCTTCTGATCCTTTCTATTTCTCTTTCATTAGGTGGAAATGCCTTTTCATAATTGGCTGTAAACAGTAGGCTTAAACATCCATACCTCCCTGTCTTATTCACTTCTAGTTTAATTTTACATATAAAGATTATGGGTGAAGTTTAGATTTAATGGATTGTGTATCACATAGCTGTATGTTTCTTACTTCTCTTACTAAAGTATATTTTATCATTCCCACTTAATAGTTTGTACCTTAGTTTTATTTGTCTGTTCTTTGTGTGTGACACATTTTGTATTTGGTCTAGATGTTCGGAATAAAAAATAATATAAGGTAAATAGATGCAATATTACATTTTTGGAAACAAATTAATTTAGAATTCTGTGGTATTCTAATTTCATTACTAGGGAGGCCTGGCATGGCCAGGTGGTTAGGGCGCTTGACTCACAATCTGAGGGTCGTGTGTTCGAATCCCTGTCACACCAAACATGCTCGCCCTTTCAGCCGTGGGGGCATTATAATGTGACGATCAATCCCACTATTCGTTGGTAAAAGAGTAGCCCAAGAGTCGGCGGTGGGTGGTGATGACTAGTTGCCTTCCCTCTAGTTTTATACTGCTAAATTAGGGACAGCTAGCACAGATAGCCCTCGTGTAGCTTTGCGCGAAATTCAAAACAAACAAACAATGATTACTAGGGTAGTAATGTGCCACTAAAACACTGAACATTTACCATACCGAATATAGTGGTCTGTGCTTATGTTTTTGTGCCAAAATCAAAATAAGTTGTCGTATTTCATTACTGATGTTTTGATACTATATCTTAACTAGGTAATTTCATGAAATATCAAATAATGCTCTCACTGGCATCTTAGCTTCTTTTAAAGGTCCTCGAGCATTTGAATTTTTATTATGTCTACTCACATCTTGGAACTCACAATTACTTCACTGAGTTAAGTCACATTTTTTGACTGTAAATTAAGTACTTTGATGCCTCTGAAGAAAGCACATGCAACATAATTATGCAATGTAGGAGTTTTCCATTTAGTTTCTTGTGAACTTAACAGTTATCATTCAACAATGTAATGTTTATTTCTAAATCACTGTTATTTAAATATTTGCAGAAATGCATGTAAGTTTGTGAATGTTTATCTTTTTCCTTCACATAGAATTATTTTAAGAACCATATGTCAGTTTTTAATGTAAATATTATTATTTACAGAGAAAACAAAAGGAAGTAGCAAAAGAAAATACATTTTATATACAGTTATTGCAGCAAGCTTTACCTGCAGAACCTTCAAGTCTAACATCAGAGAAGGGTAAGTCAAATAAACAGTTTGATATTTTATTTGTAATAGTGTATTATACATCAAATTTAACCATTATGATACCATGTAAACCACTTACTTTATTTAGTAAAGTGGCATTAAGTTTTTAGTAAAGACCTAATCAGTTTGTTTAAAAATTGAATACACATATTAAAAATGTGTGGTTTAAATGTTATAATATAGTAACAACAGAGTTTAAACTATTAGAAAATATTCTGAACCTCTATCAATAATTTTTAGTTTTAACACCAGTCCAGTGCCAGATCTATCACACAACTGCAACAAGTTAATTATGGCTTTTGCCAGTGACATTAAATTTAGTGTAAAGGAGTGGGAGCTAACTATACATATTTCCATTAATTTGAAAGAATGTTGATCACAGCAAATATTGAAACCAAATTACTGTAATGTGGACCAACAATCTTCAGAAGAAGACTTAACAGTTTCAGTACCTGAGGGATTGAGTATCCAACTGAGTGCAGCATTTCAGTTTTAAGTGATACTGAAAATACCATAGACTAGTACAGTGGTGCACAAACGTTTTTTATGGCATCCGCTTTCTAAAAAATCAAAGGTAGACAATATAAATATGGAATTATAGTAAACACATAAATTCTCCAGTACAGGGTCAGTCTAATGGACTGACCCCATGTACATAGGGTTAACTCGGTTAAGAAAAGGATTTCTAATAATTCTTTTCAATCAGTCTTTGGGGCTGAGAAGCTTAAGTAAACTCTGCTCAAATTGAATACATTTCTTCTGTCATGTGTTTTTTTATTTTGTAATAAAAAGGAAAGAGTATTTTACAAAATTATTGTTTAAATATTTGGTCTTTGTTGATAGGTAAAATGAGAAGGATAAATCTTCAATTTTTTTTTTTTCGAAATGTGATAGACAAATATTTAATAGGTATTTATTTTTTCTCTTTATAATTGTTTATTTGGGCTGTAATTATTAAATATTTTTTTACTATATATGTTAAACTATACACATTGAAACTTAGTTTCAGGTATTCTGACAGTAAAGTATAATTTATCACGTAAATCAAAGATTTAGTAACTAACATGGTTTCCACATGTTTAACAAAGGTTTGTGAATTTAGTTTAAATTTTTATCATAAATAATATCATATATATGCTTTTTTTATTGGCTGAAAGTTTTACTTTTAAGAATTATAGTTTATTAAAAACAAATTATGAAGCTATTATTATTCCTACAGTTTTTTATCAGAAACGATTTTAACAAGTTTTATTTTCACAGAAATTTAATTTTTCTGTAGAACAATTCGGGTTCACTTTTTTTGACAAGCATACTAATTTTGATTCATTTTTCAGTCTCTAAAAATGACGAGGAAGTAATCTCAAATGGTGTTGGACACTGTAATCTTAGTCAGACTAATGGGAAAAATTCTAATGTAAATGGAAACCCTCCTGGTAAAGGAGTCATCAGTATTGGGAGTATTCATTGCCACAATCCTAGTGCCATCAACAGATACTCGGAGTTAGATCCACATGATGTAAGGAAACACAATAATAATCCCAGTGTTATTGAAAAGCATGAATATCAATACATGGAAACTCATCTGTCCAAAAGAGTGAATAATGTAAATCATTTTGATGAAAGTGATGAAAGTTGTGAGCAAGATAAGATATCGAAAACCAGTAGTCTGACAATAGCCTCTCGAAACTCTAAGTGGGTGGTGCAAAGCTCTGTGAGCAACATAAACATTGCCTCTTCAGGTAGTGGAAAGAAGAAAAACATCACTAATAGAGAGCTGGCATCAAATATTTTAAATATTGCCAAGGATGAACACACAGTAAGGTATGTTATGTTTTATCTTGAAATAGCAACAGTTGTGAACTAAAGTCAGAGTTAAATTTAGTGTGATGAAAGATACTTTTATTGGAGCATATAATTTTTGTAAGGAGGTTTTACTTTGTATTATTTGTCATTTTATAGCTTTCAGTG
>NW_013666740.1:285817-298995 GCF_000517525.1 Limulus polyphemus
TTAGTTTAAGGTTAAGGGTTTACGGTTTAGTTTAGTTTATTTAGTTACGTTATTAATTAGTTACGTTCTAGTGTAGTTATTATTATAATAATATATATATATATATATATATATATATGTGTGTGTGTGTGTGTATGTATAGTGTATATATATATATATATATATATATATATATATTTGTGTGTGGCAAATAAAGCAGTAGTTTCTTAGCTAAAAGAAAAGAATAAACAAAACTAGTCTTTTCTTACATAGTTTGCTCATTTTGCATAAGATATGCACACTTATTACTCTTCTTGAGAATTAAAAATGGAAAATGTTTTTTTTTTCTGAACATTATGCATCTCTAGAACAGGTCTGCAAAATTTTATTCACCAACTTTGCCTTTTTTTTTTATTCTAGAGCCATGTGGAGTTTTCAGAAATTTTTTTAAAATTTCAGCATCCCAGTCTTTGTCCAGCAATAAAAACTCTGTTCAAGTATCAGTATTAGTGGTATGAATGTGAAGTGGTCGGTTCAACGTACACGTGTCTGCATTGATTGGTTACCAAAAATGTAAAATCTGAGTTAAAATGGTTTTTAAGATAATATTTGTTTTAGCGTTATCTGCCATTAAGGGAACAAATAAATTCCAAGGGCTTGTGTGTAAAAGTAAAGAAGAATGTATAATAATATGTCAACCACACTGGTGCTGACAAGGTATTTTGGTCAACACCAGGGTTCATTGGTCTCGCTAGGATAAGACAAGCATAGTAGTGGCTGAGATACTATTTATATTATCAGATTGCATGAACACTATCTTATGGTGTGAATGAGATTAATATGGTGAAGTGTAATTTTATCAACTTTATTTAATTCATTTACAAATCATAATTAGGATTAATAACCCATTATTAATTTATTTATTTTAACATCAATTACTTTTCATTATGTATTTTTACTTTTAATTAACTTTACTCCTCAATCACAAGAACTGGAAAACTAGCAAGATAGTCTTCTTGTCCTTACTTTATCTTTGTTGAATTTTATGATATATACTAATCCTAGTGCTAGTGGCATAAATCAATAAATTCACTCTGCATCTACTTCACCTTTTTAGTTGTAAGTAAATATTTATTCTTATGCCACATCATCCAGTCTCTCTCATTCCCAGTGTTCATTTTGCATACTTCAGCTCAGAATGAGTGTTGAATCTGTCACCTGAGGCATTGTTTCTGTGCATGTCATAGGGTTTTAGTGAGTTGCATTCAACATTTAATTAAACCACTCTCTTTTCATGATATACCAACAAATATAGCTTAAAAATTTAGCTAATAATCCATATTTTAATAGTATTTAAGTTCTTACATTTAAAAGGCAATATTAAAAAAACCTATAATTTTTTCTAGTTTGAGAATTGTGACATTTGCTCTCTAGGTATTCCCTTTTCTTTAATTTATTGACTACCCTACAAGAAGTATTAAATTTAATCTAAATTACTTATTATTATATCGTCATTGCTCAGGCAATGAATATACCCACCTGTCACATTCTCTCTTTCAGAAATTGCCAATAGTTCTCTCTGCCATTCCAGACTATTTTATTTATAATCAATAGAAAGCCAAGGTTTTAATCTATCAAATGATGTATATATTGTTTTCTGTAAAGAGAATTGTCAATTTCACTTTCAGTTGAAGCTTTATTCCCACAGGAAACACATCAAGGAACATAGATAAAGTTTTAACACCTCTTGTTGCATAGTTAGAAAGCTAAAAACACAAAAAAAAAGGATAGAAAGAACCATACAATGTACCTTACACATTATTAAACTACAATATAAACATATTTTTCTATGTTGCATATGTATTTTATTAATTTCAAGTAACATACGTGTTAAGTTATTTGTAAGTACAAACTAATGATAAGATTCATTTGGAATTAGATGAAATGACAAACCAAATTTATTCTAAGTTTTTATATATTATTACATGTTTGACCTCATTTTTTGATCCATCTGTGTTGCAGTTTTCAATACATTGTCTTGTCAGAGTGAAATGTAATAAAATTAATGGTCATTCAATACATGTATACTTGAGACTTTGTATGAACCTGAAATGTGACTACCATTTAATTTTACAAAAGAAGAATTACTTTTAATGCCTATTACAAACTCAACTAACTTCATTATTATGTTTTTAGATTTCATGAATAAATTATACTATTACGTAAAATTGATAAACTCTGCAGTAAAATAAGCATTTCATAAATTTTAACCCACTGACTGCTGATTTGCTGTATAAGGTACAATTCACCTCCAGGAGTTGAATGCAAGTGTGCTGTACAGTGTGTAAAAATTCCATGCCCATTTAGAGCAGCTGCAGTTAATAGGTTAAAAGAACAAGTTAATGACAGTTGTTGATATTATTACAGTAGTTTCTATTAATGTTTTACTGATTCTGTATTGAATGAAGGGTTATGAATCCACTTCACAATCTCCAGAAAGGGTGTATTTTACTTTACTAGTTTGTGGAATTTTTTTTTTCAAATTTATCACTTTGGTGCCCAAATAGTATTGAACTTGGTAGGTTTTTGAGTAAGTTTGAAATGTTTTTACTGTACGGGTAGGGCCATGTGCTATATAGGGTTCATTCTAGCAAAGAATGCAAAAGCAAATGAAAGAATATGTGTTGTTAGATATACCAAGGAGGAGCAAAGTTAAGAGCTGTAGATTTGTTCACATTGCTCAAATGTTTTTCTACCTCAGTTATTAGGATAATATGTGCTTGTTCTTATACTGGCATCAGTCATTTTAAGTACAATAACTTTATTTGTAGAAGTAACTTTCTTTGACACCTTAATGTTGTTCTAAACTCCCATTCATTCAGAATGAGTCTGCTTCTCCATCCATTATTTCTGCTATGTATTTGCATGTGTTTAGAATGAGACAAGCTTACTTCCATCATCTTGTATTGTAATTCCTTTTTGACATCGTAGCTGTGCCATCTCATCATTTGTTTTTCTTAGGTGCTCTGTTTTTGCTTTTGATGAAAACAATTTTGAATGTTTCTATAAGTATTACAACTAGAGCTGGGCAATAAGTAGAAATTTGCTAATCAAGTATTGGGTTCATGAGCTTATTAGTCAATTATTCTCATGAGATTGCTAAAAAACACAAAATTGTTCTTACACGAGTTGACTAAAACAACTTATAACACTAGAAATTGGGTTTTGATACCTGTGGGGAGCAGAGCACAGATAGCCCAATATGTAACTTTATGCTTAATTACTGGATTGTTGGAATGATCAAACAGTTACAGTTGGAAACACTAGTTGATTAGCTTCATAACACCTCCTTTAATTAGCATCTACTCTCACTATGTGAAAAGCATTAAATCCCAGCAGGAGAGCTAAGTGTGAACAAGTGAGTTTTATGTAGAAGCTTAATACAATTTTGAACCAAACGTTAGGTAAAGGCACTTAGCTGCTGTGGCTTCCATGTAACTGTGCCACTGAAGCTGATGGAGGTTATGTTTTCATCCCTGTGTGTGTTTATTAGCAAAATTGCTCAAAAACGGCTGAATGGATTTTGACAAAAGTTGGTATACATTTGGACTCTGACCCAGCTTAGACATAATTAGTTTTTGGAGAGCCAAGATCACAATAAGGCCACAAAAATAAAAAAAATACCCCATCTGTTAACATTGGGACTGACTTTTCATACTATTTTTGCTGTATAACACAGTCAAAAATTATCAGATTTTGATGAAACTTAGTGGAAATATGTAAAATATTATTCCTCATTGTCCTGTCTAAAATGGTCCATGTTCATTGATAATGATGGACATATGAACACATTTTCATATTTTTTGAGGATTGAATATGATCAACACTGCCTTGTGGAAGTCTGCACTCTACTGAGTGCCTCTAGTTGAAAAGTGTGAAAATCTACAGATGATGTTGAGAAGTTATCTTAGCAATTATTTTACATCATGTAAAATGGAAATGACTGCATGTGGATGTATAGCTTGCATATGATACTAGAAAATATAGAAACAAGCTTCCCATGAGAATATATAAAACTTGTAGGAAATGAAAATAATATTCATTGTATTAATATTAATTATTATTCAAACTGATTAATATTTTTATTGTAGTAATAGACAGGTTCTTATGGAGAATCACATTGGTTAACTGTTGTGCCTTTTAACAACACAATTACTCATTTATTGATGTTTTTAGAAGAAGCAAAGCATGCTTTTTCTCCAGAATGTATCTTCATATATCTTTTGGAGGTTGAGTTTGCTTTTTTACAACATTTTGACTGTTACACTAAACCTTGTTTCCTATCGTTAAAGTTGATTATTGTTAATCTGACTTCATATTCAGAATTCTGTGCACAATAATTTGTCTTTTATGAATCTGTTTCTTCATTAGTGTGCTTTCATTTCTCATTCTACCATACATGTTTCTTCAGTTTTTGTTCTAGCTGATTCTTAAATTTTTTCTATTTTTCTTTTTGACCAGGCTATTCGTGAGTAATTACCACTGGTGAATTTTTAGTTTCAGATTGTCAGTTCTTTCCTTGCCCATTCTCTTCATTCTTTGGATATGTCTTTTGTGGATTCTCACATTTTGAGATGTTTTTCCAGGAACATATCCTCAGTTCTTCCAGGTTAGCTGAATGTACTTTACAGATCTTACTCGTAGTGATCTTCTCCCATTTCTCAGTCAGTGAATTATGAAGCTACTACATCCCCCCCATGACACTTTGTTCTTTATCTAGGTACAGTGTTCGAATGATAGACAGATACCACTTTATTTTTAACATACCATTCAGAAGGGTGATTATATTAGAGTTTGATTGATTATTCTAGTGTACAGGGGTCACCTTGTTTATGGTTCTTTGTATTTGTGTTCTTGAGTTGAGCCACTAAAATAGGATTTCTTTTGTTCTGTTTTTTTGAGTTTCACCATGAGTCTTCAACCCTATTTTATCTTCTCTTCCACCTTGATTTCTTATCTTTCTAACCCACGTTGCTATGTTCTTTCTGGTTCATTATTATTTAATTCATGCAAAATCACTCGGCAGTATGACAGAGTACTGTTTTTTTATCCCTCGTCATTCTTTCAAGTGATTCAGTTATCTTCTTTATGATTTTTAACTTAAGTGTGTCAAAACAGTTTCTGCTGTTGGTATTACCCCTCAGTGGTCATTCTGTAACACAAATTAGAAGCTTCTACATCTGAAATGGCATAAACTTGTAATAATGACTTTGGTGCTTTTGGTATGTCAAATACCAAGGAGCTCTTTCATTGCCTTGCCAGTTAGAATCTCTTCAGATCTTTTTTTCTATGTGGAATGGACTACCCATCACGCAAATACTTTGATCATAGACTGACATTTTATGGGACTGATTGGATACACATAGCTCTTTCAATGAGTCACTGACCCTGCTGACTGTCTAATGTTTTGGTACAAAATTTCTCTTTAACTGGTCTTTTTTTTCAATGTCACATTTTTACAGAAACTATTCTTATCCTGCTCTCTCTTTATCCATTAATATTAGAGCACATTTCTTTCTCATGTTGTATACTTTCATCAAAATATTGTCAATAAAAGCATTAATCACTTGTCATTTTTGAAATAACTTATTTGTAGCATTATTACTAAATTCTTCCGGTAACCTTACATTTACATTCACTGGTGTGATATTCAAACATATACCACAATCTGTATTATATATTCAAGTTATTTAAATACATGCTTTAGAGTAAATGTATAAAAAAATGTTTATTCCTTTTATAATAGACTAGAATCAGATGTCAAACGATTAAAGACAGACCTACAAGCCAGCCGGCAATGTGAACAGGAGCTGAGAGCTCAAGTAAATAGTCTTACCATTACGGAGCATTCATTTAGGGAAGAACTGGCACAACTTCAGCAACAGAATGAAAACCTTCAAAATAAGTAAGTAAAAATAAACTGTTTTCTGAGTAAAGATTATTGAAAATTTCTATTTGAGAAACCATAACTTAGTGTCAGTGAAACAGTTTTGAAGAATGTGAAATGGACTTAAATTATAGCCACTTAATTGTGTTATTGTAGGATTATGTGTTTAAAAAGGTCTAACTGGTTTGTCTCCTGGTGTGTCAGTGGTAAGTTTATAGACTTACATTGCTAACATCTGGGGTTTAATTCCCCATCATGGACAGAACACAGATAGCCCATTGTATAGCTTTGTTAAAAAAAAAATTCACGAGTTAACCCTGTGTAAATGGGCTTTGTCAAATTGACTGATCTTGTAACCAACATGTAATCGAAAACTATTCATACTATAACTCTGAATGAACTAAGGGTATATTCATGAAATTTGGCAAAAAAAAATATAATTTTCAATATAGTATTTATCAAAAGATTTATCTGTGAATTTGCAAAGCCTTTAGTGGGTCATTCTGAGTGAAAGGTGATTTTCATGCCAGGAATAAAATGCTTCTTTTTTTATCATATGCTTTTCAAATTTCATTTGTACAACCTCTGGAATCTTATTTTATATTCTAGCATATCAATATTGGTAATTTGAGTATCTAATTTGTAAGAAACTATAGACTTTGTATTTGGACATCACAAACATCTAATTTGAATCAATGCTGCATTCAACATACATTTAGGTGTTGTTTTTTTATTTACTTTTAAATTAAGAAATTAACTAATGTATAATACTAAAATTAGGATTATAATCTACAATTTGATACCAACTTATTGACATACGTTCATAAAATAGTAGTTCAATAGAATTTTGAATGCGAGTCAACAAACGCGATGACATGTCCTTTGACCCGTGTCGATAGGGTTTAACAATTACCTTAAAGTTATGATAAGATGGGAGGAGCCTCTCAGGTGAGTTTGACAAATTTATTGATATCTCAGTAAAACGAGAAGGTAGGAGGCTCAAATTTTATAGTCTAATCTGCCACTATCTATACTCTGTGTTTCTAATTGGTTGAACACTGAAATTCATATAAGAGGAAAGAAAATATTTAAAGGAGAATTCATAGTGCAAGACATATCGTATGACAATGAGAAGTAAAGATTGATAGTTTATTAAAATATGTCCTTTTGAAAACAGAATATAAAACTTAAATAATTCTAAAAGTTGAAATATAAAACTCATTTTAAGGCCAATTCTGTTGATTTACAATTTTTAATTAGAAAAAAAAATATCAACGTGTTAAATAATAAGCATTTCATTGGCAAAGCCTAGTGGTTAAGGAACTCGACTTCCATTGTGTGGTTAAAGGGTTCAAAACTTGTCACCGAACATACCCTTTTGATTGTGGAGGCATTATAAATGGACAATCAATCCCACTATTTGTTCATAAAGAACAGCCCAAGAGTTGGCAGTGAGTGATGTTGACTAGTTGCCTCCTATCTAGTCTCTCACTTCATAGATGGCTGGTACTGATAGCCCTTGAGTAACTTTGTGTGAAATTCAACAAAACAAACAAACAGCCAGTTATTAACCCTTTTGCAACGGAACTACTTTCTGCATAATTTGCTGAGTTACATTCAAAATTTAATTAAATAACTTTACTATCAACGAAATTAACATTATAATGTATGTTATAATTTGAAGTTTTATGTTATTTAAGTTTTAGTTTCTTTATTTCAAAAGAAACCTTTAAAAAATACTTAAACTTGAGTTTTGTTCTTAAATGATGTAAAAGCATTCACAAATCTGAATTGTTGGATTCTCTAACTTGAATCAGACAACTACACAGTGTCTGTACATGTATGTCTAGACAAAAACTACATTTACTGCACTATTTATACATATGTTCCAAAGTTATTTTGCTGAGTTCAGTGGACACAAGAAATACATTTTGCCAACCCCTGATGGGTGCCACACCCACCTTCTATACTTAGACTTGAGATTTACAAGCCATGTGTACTTATTTGATTCACATATTTATAACTAATAGAAAGAGATCATTTTACATTATAATCTCCCAATGGTTATTTTAAAATACAACTACAATAGATAAATAACATATTTTTAGTGGAAAGACTTAATTAAAATAATCTCATTCTTTGTTTACAAAATACTACCAGTTTTTGTGAAGGTATGTTAAGAAATGTCAGAGTTACGGTATCCTTCCCCAGACAGACTCGTGTATTCTCCACGAACCTGTTGCAAAAGGGTTATTAAGTAAAGATAAGTGCGTAATAATATATGAAACACACCATAAGATTTGTATCCAGTGTTGATGAGGCCCTTTGCCTTATACCAGGGCTCTTCAACCATCTGAGATACAACAGACATGGTAGTGGTTATATTAAAAAATTTTCATCAGTTTTATTTATATTACTACATATAAGAATATTTTGGGTATTTTATAGTTTTGTTCTAATCTATGCCTTGATTATTACAAATTCAAGGTGAATAATTCCTTTTTTTCTATTCCCCTTTTTCATTATTTTCTCTTTTCTGCATTTTTCTTCAAGTATTTACACTCCCAGTTTCTTCTCTCTTTTTTTTTATTCCTCTTTTCTTCAAGGTTTGTGTTCCCTTTTCTATATTCCTCTTTTCTTCAAAAGTAGTTCCCTTTTCTCCAAGGCCATGGTACACTTGTGGCTAGTATTCTAAGCTGTGGATTGAAGGGTTCAATGAATATGCTTTACATTTTCAAATGAGTTCTGCTATTAAACTTAGTAGCCATTTAGGTGATGGGTACTGCTGATTGGTTCCTTCTTCTGTTTAGCTGTTCTAAAGGTACCATTCTGCTTAAAAATAACAAGTATCCATTTCTTCATGCTTCTTTTTTTGTTTTTTATTCAAATTTGAGTTGCTATTTATAAGGCCTTTTCCCCATTTCTTTCTTTGATGTTTTAATGTTAGAATATGTGACTCATGACTCGGATAATAATTTTTAAATATTAAAGTTAATTTTTACATAGAGGTGTAAAAATAAATAAAGTTTGCTTCAAAGAATAATTTGTGTACGTAAAAGACTAGGCAATCAGAATAGGTAAGTATGCTGTGCTACTTATTTATTAAGTTTGTTTGATCTTCATACATTTCTATACTACATCATTTACCACTACTACTTCAGCCCTGCTCAGACTATAAAACAATAAGAAAAAAATTATATATATTATACATTAAATATAGTTGAGAGGAGGTAAGAGTCAACTTAATATACGGTTTTACCACTAAATAGGAATATGTTGCAACTAATTTCATAGTACATTTAAAGTGTAAAGCAAGTGTTTTAAAAATGGCTTTACCACTGACAAATTGCACAAAATTAAAAAAATAATAATAATTCAAAAGCAGTGGAATATATATAACATGATAATGTATCTTAATTAAAGAATACTGCTACATCTACATGTGTATTTATGACTTTTGACACCTTGCATACTCTTTTTACCAAGAAATTTTTAAACTATTTTATAACAATTCATAAAATAATTATTTTGATGGATTTTTTAATGCAAGAAAGGGAAAGCTTCAAAAGTAAGCTTCCAAATTGTTTCATCAAATATGCATGAAATATACCACTATAGTTATTGGACTGTAAAGCAAGATTATGTGCATGGGACTTGTGTAACTTATAGTTTTTTTTCTTAAATTTTCAGTTTCTCCAAATATATAACTTTATAAAGTACAAAAAAGAACATAAATAACCAACTTACATTTACAGTTACTTCCTGTGTCAATAGACCATTCTATTCCTGATAAATCTATAAAAATTCAATATACTTGCATCATATACTGTTTTTGACATAAAAATCTCATTTGTGGACTCTCAAACTTTACGAGAGACATTATTTTCCCTCCAAATGGTCAATGGCTTAACAGGTTTTCTCATCGCTTTCTATATAACAATAACATTTTTTTATATAGCATTTACCCATTTCCCTGTGTAATTAGATTTCAGTGTCATTTTTCCATCAAAAAAACATCATAAGTTAGCAATATATTTTGCTGTTTTACTCGTTATGATATACAAGACACATTTACATTGCATATCTTGCCATTATGGCATCAATGATTTATCGAAATGATGTTAAAAAGTAGAGAAAATATGACAATCAGCTGATATTTCTGTGGCATGTGTGCCTCGCATCATCTACCAGCTATAGCTCCAGCCGAGGGATTGTTTATACTTGTGTTTTGCTTTTCCAGGTGAAAGGGTTAATAAAGCCTTTTATTTTTAGAAAATACTTCTCATAAAATAATAATTCACAAGTTTACATTACAAAAACAAACAAAAGGAAAGCTTTGAAATGTGGCTTCTGTAAAATTCCAAACTTTTGTGTGAATAATACTTTACTTAAAGGTATTGGATATAAAGCAAGTGTTACATCCATGGATGTGTGAATTTAATTTTATTCTCTAATTTTCACTCCCTCTAATGTATAAGTTACCACAGTATGTCATAGTATTTATTTTATGGCATACCCAGATTATTGTAAATTTTTATGTATTTTAAGTTTTACAAATTATTTATTTTAATTACAAGTCTATTAAGGCAGTATTATATTTGTACAATATGTTAGTTAAGTAAAAGATAGCTGTTTTCTGTAATTTAAAAAAAACATTATATATCCTCCTTTGTAGATAAACAATTGTTTAAAGTTTGTAAAATATGTTTTAGTATTGAATGATCAGTACTTTATGACTGCCTCCCAATGTTTAGACATAGCTCTCACCAATTGTTTTAGGTTTACAGCTTTATTTCTGTATAAAAGCTACTGCTAAGTGATTGGCTTATCTTTAACCAAAAGGGCTCATAACCACAAATATTTTATTGATATAGATATGGACTTTGAAAGGGTTATTTACTATTCCAACTTCTTTTTACCCCCAAGTACCTTTTATTAATTAAAGCACTATGTACTGGATCATTCAAGCCCATAGCCAGTTTGATAAAAATCCATTTGGCAAGGCTTTATCAGTAAAGGGTGTTATGGTACTCCTTTCTCTCTTTTCATAATTCTTTCAATTTTCACTCTGTCTCCAACACTAGAAACAGAAAATACCATTATTCACCAGTCCAAAGAACTGTTCTATTCATCAATCCAGTTTCAGTGACTTTTTCACAGATCTCAACCTTTTTTGCCATGTGACATGATAGGCTTCTTAACTGCTACTTTTCCCACCAGATTACTCTTGTACTAATTACTAATGATTCTGGAACTTGCAGAAACACTGTATTCTTTGTGGGCTTGGGCATTGATTTCAGGAGAGTTTTAGAAGTGATCAGTAGTGAAAGTTCTTTTAATAAGTTTGTCTTCTTTTAGACAACCCTTCCTTATAGATGCTTTAAAGTTTTCTAGCCTATTGTACGGCACTCTTGAAATCCTAAGTTTTGCCACAATATAATTCTGAGTCTTGCCTTCTTTGTGAAGATCAATAATTATTGCATGTTTTTCACATTTCCAATCATTTTTTTTGTGATAAATACATACTTGTTTTTTAATTTTAATAATTCAAGGTAATTTGAAAAAGTCATTATTTTGGCATGTAATCTGTGAAAAAAAGAGAGAAATGGGATAGTCCATCTAATAAGTAAAGTTATTAGTTATCAGCACATATAAAGTTTTACATTTAAATACAATTTGTTAGAGATTGCCTTATTTTAGAAACTGAAGAATATCCTGTAATATACAAAAACCAGTATTTATGTTCTTATGTATGTATATTTTATTTATTTCTTTTAAGTTAACAGTAATAAAGAATTTTTAAAATATTTTTTGAGATATTTTTATATTGTTTCATTTATACATATGTATCCATTGTAACTTGTAGTAAAGATAAACTTTTGTTGTTAATATTTTATTGCTGCACTCATACTTTTGAACAGTATTGTATATTAGAATTCTGTTTCAGATGTATACTTGTTAGGTTCCCCTGCTACCTAATATGAGAAAATATATTTGTTTCTTATGTAACGTAGTGTCAATTTTATAAAATTATTTCCAGGATATAAAAGTAATTTTTATACAATTTTATATGAGTAGATAGATACTTCAAATTTAACTTTATAATGGTTTGTGAGACTCTGAGTTTAACTTTGTCAAAGGCTCTGTATCCAAATATGTATCAGAAAAGAAAAGTAATTACACGAAGACATGATAAAACTGTCACATGTGAATGAAGTCTGTCAGACAAGTAAAAAAATAATCAAATTGTATATGTGTATTGGGGTGAGCATAACATTAGTATAATTCATGACTTCTTCAGTTAGTAAAAATATTTAAGTTGGTGTAATACACTATTTGATTTTTAATAGACTTGATGCTATTGTATAGGAAAAAACAAATTCTATGTAGGATTATTCTCAATGGAAACAAAGTTTAATATAAATCTAATAACATTTAGTGGAAGAAATGTTTAAACTTTGAGCTACATGTATTACATTTGATGTCCTTATGGTTCTTTCTTCTCCGGCCCGGCATGGCCAGGTGGTTATGGAGCTCGACTCGCAATCTGCGGGTCATGTGTTCGAATCCCCATCCCACCAAACATGCTCGCCCTTTCAGCCGTGGGTGTATTATAATGTGATGGTCAATCCCATTATTCATTGGTAAAATAGTAGCCCAAGAGTTGGCAGTGGGTCGTTATAACTAGCTGCGTCCCATCTAGTCTTTCTTTGCTAAATTACAGAAGGCTAATGCAGATAGCCCTCGTGTAGCTTTGCACAAAACAAACAAACTTTCTTCATCAAAGTTGTTGTCTGACAGAAATTATGGAGACAACACTTGAGTGAATTTCATTTAGTGATCAAGTGTGATTTTATTTGCTTCTGTTAATATCATTTCACAAATTTGTAATTTTGTGTTTTTTTTTCCTATTGTTCTGCATGAAAGATTATTAATAGTTTTACACTAATAGTAGTAGTAGCAGTAACAGTGGAAGTTGTGTGTGGATATTTTATAGTAACAGTGGAGGTTGTGTTTGGATATTTTATAGTAACAGTGGAAGTTGTGTTTGGATATTTTATAGTAACAGTGGAAGTTGTGTGTGGATATTTTATAGTAACAGTGGAAGTTGTGTGTGTATATTTTATTGTAATAGTGGAAGTTGTGTGTGTATACTTTATAGTAACAGTGGAAGTTGTGTGTGTATATTTTATTGTAATAGTGGAAGTTGTGTGTGTATACTTTATAGTAACAGTGGAAGTTGTGTGTGTAT
>NW_013666740.1:299269-304181 GCF_000517525.1 Limulus polyphemus
GATATTTTATAGTAACAGTGGAAGTTGTGTGTGGATATTTTATAGTAACAGTGGAAGTTGTGTGTGGATATTTTATAGTAACAGTGGAAGTTGTGTATGTATATTTTATAGTAACAGTGGAAGTTGTGTGTGTATATTTTATAGTAACAGTGGAAGTTGTGTGTGTATATTTTATAGTAACAGTGGAAGTTGTGTGTGGATATTTTATAGTAACAGTGGAAGTTGTGTGTGTATATTTTGTAGTAACAGTGAAAGTTGTTTGTGTATATTTTTAGTAACAGTGAAAGTTGTTTGTGTATATTTTGTAGTAACAGTGAAAGTTGTGTGTGGATATTTTATAGTAACAGTGAAAGTTGTGTGTGGATATTTTATAGTAACAGTGGAAGTTGTGTGTGGATATTTTATAGTAACAGTGGAAGTTGTGTGTGTATATTTTATAGTAACAGTGGAAGTTGTGTGTGGATATTTTAAAGTAACAGTGGAAGTTGTGTGTGGATATTTTATAATAACAGTGGAAGCTGTGTGTGTGTATATTTGATAGTAACAATGGAAACTGTGTTTATATTTTACAGTAAAAGTTGTGTGCTTATATTTTATATAGATCTTATAAATGAGGAAAAGAAGGTGAAATTTGCTTAACATTTTGCATTACTTATTTTATAAAAACTGGAAATAATATAAAAGTTAAGTTTTGTGCTAGATAATTGATTTGGTATTAATTAAATTTGAAAGTTGACTTTTTATATCGAAATAAACAAAACCAATCTTATAGTTAAAGAAATTAGTGATTTAGAACTTTTTTTAAATGCTTGTTCTTAACTTTCTTGTGTTTGGATGGTTTCAAATCTGAAATTACTTTTTGATAGACTTCATAACTTAGTAACAGCCAGACAGCAAGACAAACAACTAGTAAGCCAACTGGAGAAACGTTTACAAGAAGAGCGAAAGCTTCGTAACTCTATTGAATCAACTCTTGCCTCAGAACGCAAGGCTAAAAAAGCTGAAGAAGCGGCAGCAGCTCGTGCTGTATTGGTGGCTGCAGCAAAGTGAGTGATTTTGTCACACGTTGGTAGGAATATTTTGAATTCTGATCTGATATCATTATGTTGTCATGTTCTTTTTCTTCATAATTGTAATCATTCATGAAAAGCTTACCTGTTAGCCTCTTTAGGAGAATTATTGGTGGCTGTTAAAATGTTAAGCTGCAAGTATGGATTTGGCTAATGATTTTTGATAAAAGCTTTTAAGTAAATTCCAACAATTTTAACCCTTAGGATGATGTACACAGTCTTTTCAGATTGCTTCATAAAGGAAAGTTTATTTTCTTGTACAGTAAGAATATGATTGACTGCAACTTGTATGTATTATTAATTTCACTGTTTTATATCACCTTCCATCGTCTGTTAACCAAGTGAGAATTTTATCATTTATTCATTACAAGGCTGATTAGGTTGAGTGAATGAATGTGACTTGGATGAGAACCATACTTTTGATTTTGCTCTACTGAAATACACTTGTATATGGACCTTTGGGTTTATTTTTATGTTTAGATAAATACAAAATTTGAGTCAAACAAATCTCACTTTATTTTGTCAAAATCCATTTTATAAGTTAAGTTTAGTACTTGAGAGTTTGAAGACCACTGGACTTGTGACTTCTGTTTATAAATTTATGTAGTTTTTTTATTATTATTTTTACTTAATAATCTACTATTGAAGCACTTATCCATGGTAATTTTTCTCTTTTCATTGGGATTTGTGAAACTTTCATTCAATTCAGTTTGTATTACAGCCAGACTGTCTCACAGCACTTGGATTTATAGATCCCTGCTTGGCCCTGTTAAGACTTGTTTGTTAGAGTAGCTTGTCTTCTTCTTGCGTTTGTTTTTTCTTGCCGATGGACCTAACCGGCATTGTCTTTGCTTTGCTGTCTTCACTCCTCTTCCGGACATGATGTCTCATCCTCCATCAATCTCTCACACATCAATCACAACCTCGTAAAATACACCACCCCAATATTATGTCTAAACCAAATACTCTGGTGCGGGGCAATAGAGGATTCAGTAATCTTCGAACACCCCAGATGACAAACGATTTGAATAACATAACTGTGATCTGAATGGTTATTAATCTAAATATCTACCAAGTTTATTATTGTTTAATTTTTGTTATGATAAGAGTTAAAAGCAAATGATTGTAGGAAGTTGTGTTTAAACATCATTGATGTTGAGACTATCGAACGTTGTGTGCAATACATTGATGTCGAGAATCTAGAGATTTCTAATCCTTTACTTCTTGCATTAGTGTGGTTTACAAAAATATTAATTTTCAAATGTGAGCATCTTATATCATCCTTCTCTTATTGTTTGGTAAGTTTAGCATTTAAAATAGGGAAAAAATACTTATTCTGTAAAACTTCATTACAGTTTAAGTTTATTCTTTGGGTGTTATTTAGTATAAACAAAAATTATAAGTTTTAACATTGGTTTTCATGTTGTTGACCAAAACATGAAATGTTAACATTTGTCATTTGTTTTCGTAAGAAAAAAAAAAAAGTTTGGTGATCTTTCTGCCTTGCCATGAACTTCACTTTCATTAGAGGTGTTCCTTATATTTTGAAATCAAACCTGTACAGTTTGTAACTCAATCATTTTGTTCACATATTGACTGAGCTCAGCTATCTGAAATCAGACTTTTGAATAGGTGTGTGCCAAACTCTATTTGTGCAATTAGATAATAAACATGATGATAGGGGATTATGCTTGATGGTGTATATTTATGTGTGTTGTAAGCTATTCATTTATAAATTTGAACTTTTTCTAAAACTAATGTATACTATACTTAATACAGTTTTAGTTCGGGGGTTTCCTTTGTGTTAGCTATAGCAAATCATGGGTATTTGGGTCATTGTATGGAAAGGTTAAGATGCTTTCAAATGTCAATACAGAACTTAGTACTTTAGAGGAAAGGTTTAAAAATAAAAACATCCCTCTATAAGCTGATTAATTGCCTTTGAAAAAAAACAGGAGAAAGTACCTTTTTCAGTCATTAAGTGCCTCTGATAACTGTTTAACTGTGTTCGTATTCTAAACATGTTAGATATTCATGTGAAGCCCAAAGTAACTTGCAAAGAACTTGAAATGATATAGAAACATTTAAAAATCAAATGGAATAACAGTTTGGATATTACATTTTTCATTTTAAAAAATGGAAGATGTTTTGGAAGAATAGTATCGTGATTTGAAGTATATCATGGAAACAATCTATGAAGTTCTCAGGTCTCACTATTTTCTTTTCATTGTTGTCTGCAATTATTGTATTGATAGACGATTTTGTAGTACTGAAATTTTCAACATACTGAATATAAAATACCTGGTAAAAAAACAAACTACTTGAGAATAATTTTTTAGATTTTATTTTTTAAGTATGTTTACGAGCATGTTCATTACAGGAATCTTAAGAAATAAAACTGAATGTAGTAACTACTAATTCTTCCATCTACTTTCGGACTCCACCCAAGCCCTTTGGTTGTTGTTTCATGGAATT
Source organism: Limulus polyphemus (assembly GCF_000517525.1). Classification (NCBI taxonomy): domain Eukaryota; kingdom Metazoa; phylum Arthropoda; class Merostomata; order Xiphosura; family Limulidae; genus Limulus; species Limulus polyphemus. The sequence continues at coordinate 302,815 of NW_013666740.1, forward strand.
GAATTGAAATATCTGTTGCAACCTTATATTTACTATGAAGGAAAATCTGTAATTTCCAAGGAATGTCCCCTGCCACATCATCTACATGGAAAGCAATTCCAGCCTTATCATACATAAAGGTTTGATTATAAGGGTTAAACTGAATTGAAGGAGACATGTCAGATGATACATAGTTATAATGTATCTAATTAAACATGTTTTTCACATCAAGCCAATTGTATTGCAAAACTTATCAAGTTACATGTGCAAGAGAAAATTAATGTTTTAGCCAAATGTGTAATTTATAATGTTATGATAACATTTCTTTCATACTTTTGAAGATTACAAAAAGTAAAAAACTGGAAAAAGCATATGTGCACTGTATCTGAAAGTACATTTTATGAGAAAATGTAAACTTTGGGAAATGTCACTACTGGTATTTCAATGATTAATGCAAATGATTTCTATCTACATCGTACTGGTATATCAATAATTAGTATAAATGATTTTTATCTACAGTAGAACTGACATTTGACTAGTATTTCAATGATTAATATAAATGATTTTTATCTACAGTAGAACTTATATTTTACTGGTATTTCAATGATTAATGTAAATGTTTTCTGTCTACAGTAGAACTGACATTTTACTAGTATTTCAATGATTAATATAAATGATTTTTATCTACATTAGAACTTACACTTTACTGGTATTTCAATGATTAATGTAAATGTTTTTTATCTACAGTAGAACTTACATTTTACTGGTATTTCAGTTATTAATATAATTTTTATCTATAGTAGAACTGACACTTTAATGGTATTTCAATAATTAGTGTAAATGATTTCTATCTACAGTAGAACTTACATTTTACTGGTATTTCAATGATTAATGTAAATGTTTTCTATCTACAGTAGAACTTACATTTTACTGGTATTTCAATGATTAATGTAAATGTTTTCTGTCTACAGTAGAACTGACATTTTACTGGTATTACAATAATTAGTGTAAATGATTTCTATCTACAGTAGAACTTACATTTTATTGGTATTTCAATGATTAATGTAAATGTTTTCTGTTCTACAGTAGAACTGACATTTTACTGGCATTTCAATGATTAATGTAAATGTTTTCTTTCTACAGTGGAACTGACATTTTACTGGTATTTCAATAATTAGTATAAATGATTTTTATCTACAGTAGAACTTACATTTTACTGGTATTTCAATGATTAATATAATCTCTATCTATAGTAGAACTGACACTTTACTGGTATTTCAATAATTAGTGTAAATGATTTCTATCTACAGTAGAACTTACATTTTATTGGTATTTCAATGATTAATGTAAATGTTTTCTGTCTACAGTAGAACTGAAATTTTACTGGT
>NW_013666740.1:305181-305777 GCF_000517525.1 Limulus polyphemus
ACATTTTACTGGTATTTCAATGATTAATGTAAATGTTTTCTATCTACAGTAGAACTTACATTTTACTGGTATTTCAGTTATTAATATAATTTTTATCTATAGTAGAACTGAAACTTTAATGGTATTTCAATAATTAGTGTAAATGATTTCTATCTACAGTAGAACTTACATTTTACTGGTATTTCAATGGTTAATGTAAATGTTTTCTATCTACAGTAGAACTGACATTTTACTGGTATTACAATAATTAGTGTAAATGATTTCTATCTACAGAACTTACATTTTACTGGTATTTCAGTGATTAATATAATTTCTATCTATAGTAGAACTGACACTTTAATGGTATTACAATAATTAGTGTAAATGATTTCTATCTACAGAACTTACATTTTACTGGTATTTCAGTGATTAATATAATTTCTATCTATAGTAGAACTGACACTTTAATGGTATTTCAATAATTACTGTAAATGATTTCTATCTACATCGTACTGGTATTTTTATGTACAGTAGAACTGACATTTTACTGGTATTTCAATGATTAATGTAAATGTTTTCTATCTACAGTAGAACTTACATTTTACTGGTATTTCAGT
>NW_013666740.1:306699-319806 GCF_000517525.1 Limulus polyphemus
AGTAGAACTGACATTTTACTGGTATTTCAATGATTAATGTAAATGTTTTCTATCTACAGTAGAACTTACATTTTACTGGTATTTCAGTTATTAATATAATTTTTATCTATAGTAGAACTGACACTTTAATAGTATTTCAATAATTAGTGTAAATGATTTCTATCTGCAGTAGAACTTACATTTTACTGGTATTTCAATGGTTAATGTAAATGTTTTCTATCTACAGTAGAACTGACATTTTACTGGTATTACAATAATTAGTGTAAATGATTTCTATCTACAGTAAAACTTGCATTTTACTGGTATTTCAATGATTAATATAATTTCTATCTATAGTAGAACTGACATTTTACTGGTATTTCAATAATTGGTGTAAATTATTTATATCTACAGTAGAACTTACATTTTACTGGTATTTCAATGATTAATGTAAATGTTTTCTATCTACAGTAGAGCTGACTGTACAGAAAACTGTAAAAATCGACGAAGGGATTTAGAAAATGATATTAAACAACTACGCCGTGAAGTGAAAGTCAGAGAAGACCAGTTGCGACAAATAGAAAGAGAGGCACAAGTAAGTTTTTACTTTCTAACCAAATGTATAATATGGTGGAACTCAAACTGGATTTAAATATTTGGCAATGATTTGATCACACTTTATTTTCTACATGAAACATTTAAAATTATTTTTTAAAAGTTTGTTTTAATGGTGTACTAAATTTCAGAAAGACAGTTATAGTACATAATGTTTTCTTCATGGAATATTAAACTTGTTGGTCACACCTTTAAGAATATATGAAATAGTGGGTAGAAACTCGAATTAGCTGTAAGTTTGTAGTTAGAAATATTAGAATACTTGGCTCAGAAAATATGAGCAACAGATTAAATATGTGTATCTATTAAATTTTATATCACAGTATGGAGTAAATTAAAGTTGTTATATAAGATTCATCTGAGTGTAATAGCAAAGTAAAAGCTGAATCACTTGCTTTTTATCTAGCCTTTGAAGGGTTATTTATCTATTAAAATGTAAAAATTCAGAATTTTAGTTTGGAAATGCTTTTTTTTCATAATCAAATTTGGATTAAATATAAAGTAAAACTACAAACCACTATCCAAATACTATTCTATTGCTAATTTCAATTTACAAAAATTTAATAAGTACAATACTTGGACAACTTGTAAGCTTTGATTAAGAATAGAATAGCAGCAGCAACAATAAGCATTTGATGCATGTGTACAGTAACAAACATTAAATTTTTGAACATTTTCGATTGTACATATTTGCTTGGTGAGTACACTCCAATGTGTGTTTGTTACCATACACACATGTTCATCAAATGTTTATTTTGTTGCCATTGTTCATCATTAAACTTCAATTACCACTGAATGAATCTGTTGCTAATGATGAAATTCCACTAAATTTCAAGCTTACACCAAGCTCGAAACTGTTAGAGATGAATATAATATTTATGATAAGCAGTCACATCTGTTTCTGGAATTTGTAATATTCTATGTGTATGCAAGTCTTATCACATTATTTATCAGGTGATTGCTTGAGTCGTATGAATCTGGGAAAATTGGTCTCTTTCCTCTTCTTTTTTTAAACTCAAAACCTGCATGTACTCAAACCATGTTTTTTACCTATGCTAATTATTGGTATATTTCATCACTTACTCCAATTTATGAGGTGATTTATTGTATTTGATTATTGGTTAGATCAATTATTCTTATATAAATAGAAATGAAACATTTTAATGTCCACCATCAAGTTGCACTGTGAAAGATCTTCAAACAAAGTAATATCATAGTCTGAAATAAATATGTTCTGAATTTTTTATTGCTCTTTATAACTAGATTACAAGCTGAAAAGGTGTTAATTGTATAGAACTATAAGGAAAAGTTGGAATATTGGTATGTCTTATATGCTTGTGTGCAGGTCTGGAAAATTTGGAAAGTCAGTAAAAAACATTTTAGAATGTGCCCACCCTATAAATGCAGATATGTAGATTTAAGACTAGTTTTCAAGATAGTATACAAGAGTAAGGATCTAATTTAAGTATGATAGTGGGTACAATGGATTTCTATAAATAGAAAAATGGAGAGTTGCAAACTTTTTACAAATTGCTTCAAAAGATTTTATTTGTTGAGGGGAGGGAGTGACCAGTTTTATCCTTAACACAAATAAAGATTTATCTGGCCAAGTCTCTATGTCATTTGTTTTAATGTTACAGTATGCCATCTTGTCTCATTGTTTGTTACAGCTAACATTATTTCAACATCGTACACTACACATTTTTTTTCCCATTGTCACCTAGCATCAAGTGTGGTTTAGCTGTTCTATTTCAGCAGAGGCCAAAGGTTATCTTTATTAACATCATGGTTCATCATATTCTTGGTAGTTTACAATACATGATGTGAGTTGTACTTTATTCAAGAATCCCTGTTCTCAACAATCACAAAATTAGAAGGAAATGTGTGAGTTTGTCTTGACAACATCTGTTGTTAAGCCAGAAATATAGACAACTAGTGTGAATAAGTGTTATTTAGTCATCCTTCAGGATTTGTTGGATGTCCCTTCATTAGTATAAATTACACAAAACCGAAGGGATAGATGGAATTTTTTCACCCTTACATGTGAAGAAAACAGAATGCCAAGTCTATAAATGAGCATTTATGGGACAGATTTCGGAGTTAAGCATTTCTGTACCCCTGAAAAACTTTTGATAAACATTTTGGATCCTTTTTACAAATGTAATAAGCATTGCATTTTCTTAATGAAACTTGTGGTTAGCCTTCTAGAAGGAGTGGTATCATCAAAGATCTTTTCTGTAACTGATTGTTTAAAGACATCTGTCATCAGTCTACTTGTGGTTAACCTTGTAGAAGGAGTGGTATCATCAAAGATCTTTTCTATAACTGATTGTTTAAAGACATCTGTTGTCAGTCTATCAACATTGACAGTTGAAAGTGTATACCTGTACCACTAACAAAAACTGAGTGTAAATCACGGGTGACAGACAGAGGGAAGAGATGATTTAATAGATTTGTAAAGTGAAGGAAACATAAAACTGTTCCAGTTGAATGACATCTTCAAAAGTAGGCAGGAATTAATTATTACCTATTGAAATGTATGAAGGGCATTACATAATGCAGCCACCAACTACTAGTATCAATCACATATCTTATACAGTTGAAATATGGAGAAACCCTCACAAGGCCCAAGATGCTATTTGATTGACTCAGACAGTACATACATCTGTAGGAGTGCATTGGTATGGGAAATGTTACTGTAGATGGTTAAGTACTTAATTTGTATAGAAGGGTTAAGAAACTTTGCAGCATACTTGACAGCTGATACTGATCACTTCTCAGTGCTGCATTTTCACCCTGATGGAGATGGATAAAGGATTTTCCAAGATGATAAAATTCAGAAATTCACTATGCTACTATAGTCCGAACTTAGTTTGACAAACATGACAGTGGATTCAGTCGTCCTTCTTAGAAAGCTCAATCATTGAATACTAACCCATTTCACCATCTTTAGGTGAATATCATATTTGGCAGCTCCTCTGTGAACACCTTTGCTCTATTTGCATACTACATTCCTTGATAAATGAGATTAGTTGAACGAAACTCATTCAGAAATCTTATGAAGTCTATGCTGTGCTAAGTCTAAGCTTTTATAGTGCTAAAAGGTGATTTGGTACTAAGCAGAGGTCCTAATAAAGTAGCCAGGCACTGTATGATCTAAATGCTACAAATCATAACAGAAGCGTGAAATCACACTTATGCAGTAATTGTGTACTTATTTCATGCATATTAAAGCTTTTCATATTTTTTTTTATTATAGATAGATTGATATCATTCTAGCTGTTGATGATACATTATATTAGATATGTCATAGAAACCTCACATTTTAGCCTTTATGCTTATAATTTGTGAGGCTCTTAGCAAGAACATGTGGAGAAGTATTTACTGAAAACATGGTAAATTAAATATAGTTTTATTATGTAAAACTAGCTTACCAAATCTCTTTTTCACAGTCTCTACGACAGTACAAAGACAATCAAAATGATACTGAAGTTTTAATGTCAGCTCTGTCCGCGATGCAGGACAAGAATACACACCTTGAGAACAGCCTGAGTGCAGAGACCCGTGTAAAGCTAGATCTCTTTTGTGCATTGGGAGACGCAAAACGTCAGGTGGAGATCACTCAGTGTAAGTTAACCATGATTGAATATATTGGTTGATAGTTTCATTGGCTCCATAGTGGTAAATGTTAATATGTTTTGGTAACCAACATTGACTATTCCTTCATTTTACCAATAATTACATGTAATGTTATATTGAAAGAAAATAACTAGAAGTACAGGTGCTACATATACATGATTAACTATGTGATGTTATAGAAGGGATCATGTTTTAAGAATTTTTATAACATAAAGAGGAATGTAGAAGATGAAATTTGTTTGTTTTAGACGTATTTTTTTATATTTTTAGGTAATGAAATAATTCTGTATGAAAAAACAAACATGATTTACTCTTGCATAAAATGTTTCTTTTCCAATTGAGTGTATACTTATTGCAATGAGGTTCTAGTTGTAGGACTTGACCAGAATTAGTAAAGTTGATAGGCATCAAAATTAATGTTTGGTTTTTTATTATCTTTGGACAATGTAATCTAGTTATCATTCATTAGTATTCTGCCAGGTTTGGGACTCAAGCCATAAAATGTGAATCAGTATGTAATTGTCAGTCACTGTCTTCTTCTGCCTTCCTTTTTAAATCACTGCACATTTTTTCTTCTATGACTTCTTTCTTCTTTGTTTCCTTATTTTTTCAACAAACCTCCTTCCTCTTGCACTATTTCTAACACTTCAATTATTATTAGGTGTAATAAGAGAACAATATTTATAGTAAACATCCAATAATTGTAACCCATTCAGGGGGTGTTTGAAAAGTAAGCAGACAAGAATAACCTAATGGAGGAATGTTTTGTTTTGCCTTTATTTTATATCAAGAAATTACACAAATTAATTTTTAGTGTCTTATAAAGTAAAATTGCAAAAATAAAAGTGCCAAAATAGGAATACACTTTGTAAAGACTCCAAAGAAGTTGATATTTGAACTTCATGCATTATGAGTTGCAAGTTGACCTTAGCACAGCAATTTTATTAAATTATGATTGATTTACTGGTGACAAAGATACCACTTTTGAAAAATAATTTTTGTGTGTGTGTTTGAAGTATTATATTAAAATCATATAAAATTTTAAGATCAAAATTAAGCTATCTATATAGATCGGAACTAAAAAAACTAACTTCTTACATAATTAAACAATTTTATAGAAGCAGCATAAGTCAAAAGAAAAACTAAAACCAAAAATCACTTTTGGTCCCTGTAAATGTCATACTGTTTGACCAGCTTAGGAGATTTTAGTTTTACATAAACCCATGCATTATGATAACAGTGTCAAATAACCTTCATAAATGTGAAAATCATTTGAAATTATTTTAAATATTAACGATCATTAATATTAATGAAATTGAAGGAAAAAGTCAGTACTTGCAAAACACAGTGTTAGAATTATGATTGATGGAAGATGTTTAATGGCTTATCTCTGGATATATTATTAACAATTTCAGCATTGCTTACCCAGAAGGAGAAAGAGATAGATGAGCTAAAGTCCAAGGTGGCTGAGGTGATGGCTGTTATGCCGCCGTCTTCGACCTATGCAGCAGTTAGTCTGGAATCAGATATGGTGTCCTCCTCCATGCTGTACTCTCCCAAGTTCATGTCAGAGGATAAAGGCACCAAGTCTTCACTTGACCCTAATGCTTCCATTTACACCCCAAACATTGGTTCCTCGGAAATGTAAACAATAACCTTTTGGCAGTGCTTTTAGCAAAATTTGCTTTCCTCCTTCTCTTTTTTTTTTTTTGAGCCAATGTAAAAGGAAGACACTATTTTCAGATAGATAAGCAGATTTAAATGTTGCTGAGAAGAAATAGGTTTTTATTGTTTATTACACACAACAAAAGCATTTATGTAAAACAAAAAGTTCAGGCCACGTACTGTATCATTGACTGATCTAGTCAGTGTTTTAAGAAATATGCACTATGAAGCTTTCTTTTTATTATCCACCAGGCTTTCACATAGTTTTTTTTTAAAAAAAAAGATCATTATTTATGCTTAAAAAATATGTAGTTATCCTGTTAAATAATGATAATAAAGATTTATTTTAAGGCATTATTTCACTTAAATCTGTAACCTGAAAGGTAGTACATTGGTGACATTGAAAATAAGGTAGTGTTTCAATGCATGTAGAACAAGTTTTTGAGTACTTTATGTTTGAAGCCTGATATTAATATTTTTATCTTTGACTGCAATGTAATATTTAAATTAATATTTATACAAAGAAGAAACTTGTATGATTAATAGAATTTTAAGTTAATATTTCAGTAATTTTGTGATTTATATTACATCCAAAAATACACAACAACATTTTAGTAAGCTAACAAACATCAATGTGTGCTTTTTTTTTTTTTAGAAAAGAAACTTAAAGAATTTCAGTTTACATTTGTCACACAAGTTTATGGATAATACTACATTAAACTCAATATTGCCTGTTTGGTTTCAATCTTTTTATTAATTTAAGTTATCCTGCACATTAGTTATAAAAAATTGTCTTTCTTACAATTTATTTGTATGATGAAGGAATTTTTAATTGGGTGATGTTATTACTGACAAGAAGATAGCGTTAACTTTTCCTTCTGTTCTTGAGATTAAGAACATTATAGCTAAACACTGAATAGCTTTTTTTCTGTTCAGATAAGGTATAGTGACTTTATTTGTTGTCGTTTCCAATGAAGGTAAAGTTATTACAGTAGTACTTTGCAGATTTAAACATGTTTAGGTTTTTGATAGGGAAAGTAATGTTTAATATTAAATATATTTGAAGAGTTTAAACTTTTGTGAAATATCCTTTATAAGCAGTGAACAGATTATGGTTTCCTGGACTTTTGTGTTTCTGTTTGCTCCTGTTTTTTCAATTAGCAGTTCTTCATTAGAATGTCGGAGTGAACTTGAAAACAAAAGTGTTTCACAAGTAAGTGCTATAAATTAACAGAACTGAACCTAACAATCAGCACCCAAGTTGTGCACTCCCTGGCTTTTTTCTAACTTCTTGAATTTCTTTTTTCAAAAATATTTGATGTCAGAATGTGAATCATATAGGGAAAAATATAACAGGAAACTAATCAATAACATTAGATGAAAAGATGCAACTCGATAAGAGTTCGTGCAGAAAAAAAAGACAAAGTACCGGTGTTTCTAATTAATATATAAAGTTGAGTATGTCATGGTTTTATTAGAAAATTCTCTAAAACCATAGTGAGAGCTCTCTTTTTTTTGTCTGGTAAATAAACTGTTTTTTGTTTTCTAAGGATCCTTTTGTAAGAAACAGCAAAACACCAGACATGCTTTTCATGTTGAAATAGGTTAGCTATTTCTAAAGGCCATCATCAGGCTTCAAAATTGTGTTAAGTTTATTGATGATTCTAAAAGAATGATCTTGAATTTGGTTTCTGTGTACAAGCTTTCATAAACCAATAATGTTATGTTTGTGTGCCATACCACATCCAGAATTGATTAATATCTTTGTTCAATATTTGTGAATTTTAGTTTTAAGAGAAAAGAACGAACATCCTGGGGAGAGAAGTTAACAAGCCGAAAACCTGCAAGATGTTCAAACACTACATTGAGATGGTAGATAACACTAAAGAAATACCTTCCTCATAATCTGGTTTTGAACTTGTCAGCATGAAATTAATCTAAAATGCTGAATAAAAGCTACTTTTATTGTAGTATATATGTACGGCTGTAATATATTACTAACTGTATATATGTACAGCTGTAATATATTACTAACTGAAACTTAGATGTCTTTCACTCAGACACTTTAGCATGTATAAAAGCATTATCAACTTTGAGGGTTACACGCACAATTTAAATGCTTATTTTGCTTCTTTGTGACCATATTGCAATTCATTTTAGCATTTAGTAGTTATGTTACATGTCGTCCTTTAAATTGGCTCTTGACTTTTTTTTTTGCCCAGTAAGTATATTACTATTTTAGAATTTATATCTGTATACTGTAGATAAAGTTTGTGATCCTAAAGAAGTAATTATAATTTCCAGCTAAAAGAAATTGTATCATTAAGATAAAACAAATAGTTTTCCTATTTCATATTGGTTTTTGTTGCATTTTTTACTGGAAGCATTTAGTTGTCTCAGTGATGAAAGATGTAAGTAGGTTTTTCGTAATCATTATGTTAACATATTTTTGTGGTTAAGAAGGAATTAGTGATGGATGTTTTTCACTCAGTATGCTGGTAAATGTTAAGATAATAAGATTCAAAGTTGTTCGTAAAAGTGGCGTGTTGTAACTGTTTTGCTTTCAAGTGAGATGAAAGTCACACCAATCATCTGATATTCTTTGCCGTTTGCCATTAGTATGATGATGGGTGACGTCTTCCTAAGGAAATCCAATTTCTAGAAGTATACATACTGATAGATATTCTGTACAGTTAAATGCTGTACACTTTTTTTTTGTTAATGTTTTATTTGGTGACATTGTCATCCTGTTTTCTGAAGGCAGGAAAATAAAGTAATTCTACTTCGTGGAAATGAAGATTATATTTCATTCATCTTTTTGTCACCTTTCCGAGTTAAACTTAATTACTATTACATCTGTTTATTTCAAGTGCCACAACAATTTACACGTTCTGGAAAATATATTAAATATCATGAATTACAATGAAAGAAATTATCAATGAAAAAACAAAATATCTTATTTCTACATGTCGTTTTTTGTAGTTTTAATAAAACCCAAATTACATAAAGCACAATTCTTTTTTTCACAACTTAAAATACTTGGAAAGTGTAAAGAAGAAATTGATTCAAGGGATTCAGTTATGACGTGGAAAAAATATTTGAGAATTTCTTAGAAGAATTAAGTAGAACTTAGGATAAATGGATACAGATTTAAGAAGAATTAGTGGTATCCACGCCTGAAAGTTATTATCAACAACAAATACGAAATATTTTACTGGAAGATATTTAGGCAGGAAACAGATTCTTGGAAAGGAATTAGGTTCCCCAGATAAGAGCAAGTGAAAAGGAAAAACATTTTGACAGTATATTGCATGATTTATGAATGAGAGATTCGCTAATAGAAAGTTTGCTTTTTGGAAAAGCTTAAGAGCAGAAAAATTAAGTAAATTATGGAACAATACAATTCAAGAGGATCACCCCATTAATACCTTTTAAATTTCGTGAAACAATTAATGAGGCTGTTTTAAATAAAAAATAAAAAAATTAAAATAAGATCAAAGTAAGTGGAAGATTGAATTAGAAGCTTCTAATGCTAGTGTGAAAAATCAAAAGATAAAATTAATGGTAACCTTCTCGAAAACGTGGAATTTATATAACAAGAAGGCAGAATGTGGAAAAGTTTTTGAAGCATTGGTAGATTATTGAAAAGACTCATGTAGAGTAAAAGAAAGAAGTGAAAAAAAAAGGAAACAACATAGAAGTAATGTTTATAAAAGAATTGAAAGAAGGATATAGAAGATCCAAAAAGAGGAAGAAAATTTCGAATAACTATTAAAACTGAATGGAAACATTCTCAAGAGTTTTATAAGAAGAAAGGTAAAAGTATTTCTTGTTACACTTCATTAAATGGAAAACAAACAAACTGACACATACAATAACAACACTAAATTGGACCTAAGAGGTGCTGCTATAGAAGGTAAGTATGTTCAAAGTCATCATAAGATACAAAGACAGAAAAACGAATTTACACAGAGAAAATTTAAAAGGATTGAGGATAAGAAGCATGGAAGAGAGATATTTTACAAAAGACCCATGATTTTGAAAAAATGTAATAGAGTTTAAAAAAGTTTTAAATAACTAGGATCAGTATTTATTGGAAGGACTTGCAAATGCTAAAACCCTGGAGCCGATTCCATGAGATAAATAGTTATCTGTGCAGTTTAGCGCTGAAACAATTTTGCGATTGTATGAGGTAATTAAAAAAATATAGAACATTTGAGGTATATTTTTTTTTTGTATTTTATATACCGAATGTTACTGGGGATGATGATGTATTTGTTGAAAAATTGTCAAAAAAAAACAAAAAAACTAGAATAACTTGGACTTAATCTACAAACATTAACACCTTCATATGATGAAGCATATAAACCAATAAATTATTATACAAAAACATATCAAATTGTGGTGCCCTTAGTGGCACAGCGGAAAGTCTGTGGACTTATAACATAACAATAGAAATCAGGTTTCGATAACCGTGGTGGGAACAGCACAGATAGTTTATCGTGTTTAACTTCAAACAAAATCAAATTTTGGTGTCCGTACAGAGAAATGTACTCCTATTCAAGTACAGGTTACTTTCTTGTATTAAAAACCCTGTGATTAAGAATTTATCAATTCTAATCGATAAAAGTCTTAAATATATTAAAAGGCATTTAAATAAACATTTATAATTATTATTAATTCCATTCAATGCATAGATAAAATTAACGATTTTAATGCAGAAACAAAGGTGTCGCTAGGTACTTCAAAAATTCGGGGATAGGGCTCATAGGCGCGGAAATTATCTGCGTTTCAGTATGATACCGATCATGGTTTTCTATTTTGATTTTTCAAGGAACCGACTGGAGATTCTTAGCACTGTTAGATAGGATCGGGTCACGGGCCTTTATTCAGAAATATCTATAGTAGTCTTCTTTTATATATATAGGATCGTGCTCGGCTTAGTGCAGGGATTCCCAACCTTTTTTTTTCATCTGTACCATTGGGCATTCTCTCCCAAAGCACTAATGGAGGGAGGAATGCTTGCCCAGTTGGCTGACCCCTAGTTTATCAGCTGATTTGTAACGAGGGTGTTCCATATTGCTTATGTTCTACATCACTTATTGAAAACATGAGTTATAATGTAGCACAGCAATAATATCACAACGTTCACCATGATCACAACTTTTTGTCTAAAGAGCGTATATTTATGTGAGCCACTTTGACTGTAGAATAAAACACCATGTGAAGTGTAAACCATGGTTATATTCTCAGACTCCTATGTACCCCTTGTTGGGAATGTCTGGCCTAGTGGTTCATGGTTCTCCTCGTTGCTGCAGAATTATGTTTCATGCTTTCGGAACGCAGTAAATTATAACAGAATCTAACATGACCTTGAATTTTCATTCATAAGCAAATCACAGTAATAACGACTATAACAAATAATTAAAAATTAGTCGCGCTAGTAGGTGTATTCGCGATATTATTATACCTATAAATTTCAAGGTTCTCTTTCTAGGGTTAAACACTTAACAGGACTCCATTGAAAAAAAATCATTCATTACAAAGAATGGATATTAGACACAGAAAGGAGTATAATAATGGTTTTATCATATTCGGTTCCTAAAAAAAATGCGTCTGTATGTCCATCGTTATCAACGAACGCGGATCATTTTTGGCAGAACAATAATAGGAATAATAGTTTACATAGGTCCACCAACTTTCATCTAAATCCGATCATTTTTGACTGAGTTATAGAGCAAAAATAGTGTGAAAAATCTGTCCCCATGTTAACAGAGAGGGATTTTTTTGGATTTTCGCGAACTTGACCTCCAAAAACTAATCACATTACATTTGTTCCTAGTCCAAATGTATAACAACTTTCGTCCAAATCTTGCTGACAAACACACTCACACAGAGGTGAAAACATAACCTATGTTAATTTACTAGTTAATTCTATTGGTTATAACTTTGAAGATCATTTTAATACTTAATAATATATATATTATCATGCATTGTTATTATACGGAGTTTTTAGGACTTCTCCAAATCTCCTATGTTAGCTAAGCCTCATGAAATATGACTGGGATTATGGCCATAAGTATTGTTAAAAAAATTCCACCTAATTTTTCAATGCATTCTAATAATTATCTATTTAATTTTATTACTGATTTATCACAGCAAACATATCTACTCAGTCTGTTGCACTGGGTATAGGTTTCATTAATTTATAACTTACCTTTTACTTCATATCTGTATAGTCGGCTTGTTTTCACGGAAATTCTGAATATGTAAAATTAATTATACACGTACTTTTTTCTACGTTAAATTACATTTATTTGCGAGCTTTCAGCCCTCTTTCCGGAGCCTTCATTGGATAACAATGCACTGAGCGCTAGAAATTCTTTAACTGTGGAATACTTCTTTAAATTAGGTATATAGGCAACAATCGTAAGAATCACTGACATCTGGTATTTAAGTTATTAAACGCATAGAGTTATAATGAATATAGAATATAAATCGATTGTTTCTATATAATAAACATAGGGGAAAATACAATTATAAGTATTATATAGAGTAATAAAAAATAAAGGAATATTTCTACTTCAAATACTACATTTTAAAATGTTAATTTACGTACGTTATGAATCTTAAACTACAATTAACAACTCGCTAAGGATTTCTGAATGTTACTAAATTTTAGGCTTAACTATAGCGTGATTGTGGAGTGTCTCCCTGAATGGAACACCTGTCATTCCGTTTTTCTTCCTTTGTGAAATAAGTAATTTTCAGGTAAGTGAGCAAAATTTGCACAATGTTCTCTTTCTCGCCTGAATATATATATTTAACCAAAGATAATAAAGGGATATTCAGTTTTGAGGATTCTAATTATCATAGAAACTGTAATGGATAAAAAAGGCAATCATTTATCCATTATCGGACATTTATAAGTTTTATGATAAATACTTATCACTTTAAACATGTAAATCCGCTTCACTTTATTATTCTGTCGGGTTAAATTCATTTCAGTCCCAGTTTTGGTTGTATTTCAGGAAAACGTGGTTCAACTTGTCTCATATTTATGTTTTTGTCTATTTCAAAGAAAGTTTAACCACATTAATATATCGCGATAAGTTTGAGAATTTTTTTTAATTGAGTGTTTCTCCAGAGTCATATATTATAAAACCTAATTTGTTGTTGTTTGAAGTAAAGCACAAAGCTACACAATGG